>NC_036845.1:7454241-7480218 GCF_002910315.2 Salvelinus sp. IW2-2015
TTGCATTGCATCGGGTTTTGCACGAACGCTCTTATATAATTCCAGTTTTACATAGGGAGGTAGAAACTCTTCATCAAACATCAATAATACAGATAAAATTTGCTCCTTTTTCCCAATTCTCCATACGTGTCAAGCGACATGCATTAACTACTCCTGGATTTTTTTTGCCGAAYATATTGATTATCACTGTCCAATGGGACGCAAGAGATAACACCTTTTACCGGTGCCCTGCTCCAAAAATCAAAGCTGTCCACTTCATGCATCGATAATTTCGCAAGCAACATTGCACGCTCCTTTTGCTCTTTAGATACACACGATATCAAATAAAATGTATTTATAAAGTATTTTTTACATCAGCAGATGTCACAACGTGCTTAACACCATACCACTCCTGGTTACTTTGACTGCATCCACTTTTCCCAACGCCTTCTTCACAATCCTCGTGACTTCAAAAGGGTTTCCCAAGTGAACATACTTATCCAAAAAACGTACTCCAACAAGCAACGACTAATTTTCCACAATAATTTTAGCCGTTTATGTACTATTCGTGGGCTTCACTGTTGTCCACTCATCTTTCTCACTAGCTGTACTCGACGCGCTTTCATCTTCAAACAACACTTCCAATTCCGAAATCTCAACCCTTTCTCGGAAGAACTTGTCACTTTCCATGCATGAGTTTTAGAATAAATAATTATTAATTTTACTGTCGTAATAAATGCTGCAATAACACAATTGTGACAATGAGATTCGGTTTGATAACAGACAATAAAGATTCCTTTGACCCGTTTATTTGGTGATGTTTATTGAAACAGACAGACCAAAAGTCCATGGTGAAGGTTTACATTTCCCCCAGCCCAGATCTTTCCCTATGGCCAGTGATCAATATCACCATAAACTTCATACCTCTTGACTTATTCTACATTTTTCCGTTACAGTCTGAATTCCAAAATTTTCTCACCCATCTAACACAACCCATAATGAAAGAAGTGAAAACATGTTTTCCTCTAGGATTTTGCCTGTGCTTAGCTCTATTCCATTTTATATATACAGTACCAGTCAAAAGTTTGGACACACCTACTCATTTCAGAGTTTTTATTTATTTGTACTATTTTCGACATTGTAGAATAATAGCGAATACATCAAAACTATGAGATAACACATATGGAATGGAATATGGAATTTCATGTAGAAACCAAAAAAGTATTAAACAAATCAAAATATATTTTGTATATGAGATTCTTCAAAAGTAGCCACCCGTTGCTTTGATGACAGCTTTGCACACTCTTGGAAAACAGAGGGTTAAATAATGAACATGTAATTGGGGACTTGAAACCAGGTGTGTAAAACAAAGACAAAACAAATGGAAAATGAAAAGTGGATCNGGAAAACAGAGGGTTAAATAATGAACATGTAATTGGGGACTTGAAACCAGGTGTGTAAAACAAAGACAAAACAAATGGAAAATGAAAAGTGGATCGGCGATGGCCGGTGGTGGCTGGTCCACTCCAGGAGTCTGAGGTGCGGGAGGTTCCTCCGCCCCCTCTGGACATCGAGGACGCCCCGGCGTATGCTGTTCGAGCCATACAGTCCAGATGAGAAAATGGTGTTTAGCCCCCTCAAGCCAACGTCTCCACGCCTTCAGGGCCTTGACAGGGCCTTGACAACAGCCAACAGCTCCCGGTCCCCCACATCATAGTTTCGCTCCGCCAGGCTGAGCTTCTTCGAAAAGAAAGCACAGGGGCGGAGCTTTGGTGGCGTACCCGAGTGCTGACAGTGCACGGCTCCTATCCCAGCCTCGGACACGTCCACCTCCACTATGAACGCCAAAGAGGGATCCGGATGAGCCAGCACGAGAGCCGAGGTAAACAGAGCCTTCAGGTGACCAAAAGCCCTGTCRGCCTCAGCCGACCACTGCAGTCTCACCGGTCCCCCCTTCAGCAGTGAGGTAATGGGAGCCGCTACCTGACCAAAGCCCCGGATAAACCTCCGGTAGTAGTTGGCAAACCCTAGAAACCGCTGCACTTCCTTTACCGTGGTGGGAGTCGGCCAATTACGCACGTCTGAAATGCGGTCACTCTCCATCTCCACCCCTGAAGTGGAAATGCGGTACACCAGGAAAGAGACGGACTGTTGGAAGAACAGACATTTCTCAGCCTTGACGTACAGGTCATGCTCCAACAGTCGACCAAGCACCCTGCGCACCAGGGACACATGCTCGGCGCGTGTAGCGGAGTATATCAGAATGTCGTCGATATACACCACTACACCCTGCCCGTGCAGGTCCTGGAAAATCTTGTCTACAAATGCCTGGAAGACTGACGGAGCATTCATCAACCCGTYCGGCATGACGAGGTACTCATAGTGCCCTGAGGTGGTACTAAATGCCATCTTCCACTCGTCCCCCTCCCGGATACGCACCAGGTTGTAAGCGCTTCTGAGATCCAATTTTGTGAAGAAGCYCGCCATTGACTCTATTGTACTGGCTATGAGAGGCAGCGGGTAGTTGTACCTCACAGTGATTTGGTTGATACCTTGATGGGCAATGCACGGGCGCAGAGCTCCATCCTTCTTCTTCACAAAAAAGATAGTCGAGGAGGCAGGTGAAGTGGAGGGCCGAATGTACCCCTGCTCCAGGGATTCGGAGACATATGTTTCCATAGCCGCCGTCTCCTCCTGTGACAGGGGATACACGTGACTCCTGGGAAGTGCTGCGTCTACCAGGAGATCTATCGCACAATCCCCCCGTCGATGAGGTGGTAATTGAGTCGCTTTCTTCTTACAGAAAGCGAGAGCCAAATCAGCATATTCAGAGGGGATACGCACGGTGGAGACCTGGTCTGGACTTTCCACCGTAGTAGCACTGACGGAAACCCCTAAACACCTCCCCGAGCACTTTCGTGACCACCCCTTGAGAGCCCTCTGTTGCCACGAAATAGCAGGATCATAGCGGGATCATGACAGGCCAACCAGGGTAAGCCCAGCACCATGGGAATAAAAGTAACTTTACTCAAAATACCAAAATACATGTATTATACCAAGCCCACACAAAAGGACCGAAATACAATAAACAAACACGCACAAAACCAATGGGGAAAACAGAGGGTTAAATAATGAACATGTAATTGGGGACTTGAAACCAGGTGTGTAAAACAAAGACAAAACAAATGGAAAATGAAAAGTGGATCGGCGATGGCTAGAAGGCTGGTGACGTCGACCGCCGAACGCCGCCGAACAAGGAGAGGGGCCGACTTCGGTAGAAGTCGTGACAACTCCAATACCTTGACTTTGTTGTCCTTGAGCCATTTTGCCACAACTTTGGAAGTATGCTTGGGGTCATTGTCCATTTGGAAGACCCCTTTGCGACCAAGCTTTAACTTCCTGACTGATGTCTTGAGATGTTGCTTCAATATATACACATAATTTTTCTACCTCATGATGCCATCTATTTTGTGAAGTGCACCAGTCCCTCCTGCAGCAAAGCACCCCCACAACATGATGCTGCCCCCCCGTGCTTCACGCGTTGGATGGTGTTCTTCAGCTTGCAATCCTCCCCCTTTTTCCTTCAAACATAACGATGGTCATTTTGGCCAAACAGTTTTATTTTTGTTTCATCAGACCAGAGGACATTTCTTCAAAAAAGTACCATCTTTGTCCCCATGTGCAGTTGCAAACCGTAGTCTGGCTTTTTTATGGCGGTTTTGGAGCAGTGGCTTCTTCCTTGCTGAGCGGCCTTTCAGGTTATGTCAATATAGGACTTGTTRTACTGTGGATATAGATACTTTTATACCGGTTTCCTCCAGCATCTTCACAAGGTCCTTTGCTGTTGTTCTGTGATTGATTTGCACTTTTCGCACGAAAGTACGTTAATCTCCAGGAGACAGAACGCGTCTCCTTCCTGAGCGGTATGACGGCTGCGTGGTCCCATGGTGTTTATACTTGCGCGCTATTGTTTGTACAGATGAACGTTGTACCTTCAGGCATTTAAAAATGGCTCCCAAGGATGAACCAGACTTGTGGAGGTCTACAATTTTTGTCTGAGGTCTTGGCTGATTTCTTTTGATTTTCCCATGATGTCAAGCAAAGAGGCACTGAGTTTGAAGGTAGGCCTTGAAATACATCCACAGGTACACCTTCAGTTTGTTAAGAAATTTGTGGAGTGGTTGAAATGTATGTAAACTTCCGACTTATATATATTATACTTTTTTGTACTTTTTACCCCTTTTCTCCACAATTTTGTGATATCCAATTGGTAGTTACAGTCTTGTCCCATTGCTGCAACTCCCGTACAGACTTGGGAGAGGCGAAGGTCGAGAACCATGCGTCATCAGAAACACGACCCTGCCAAGCCGTACTCCTACTTGACATACTGCTCACTTAACCCGAAAGCCAGCCGCACCAATGTGTTGGAGGAAACACCGTCCAACTGGAGACAGTGCATGCACCCGGCACGCCACAGGAGTCGCTACAGCACGATGGGACAAGGACATCCCGGCCGGCCAAACCCTCCCATAACCCGGACGATGCTGGGCTAATTGTGCGCCGCCTCATGGGTCGCCCGGTCACAGCTGGCTGCGATACAGCCTGGGACCCAACCCGGATCTGTAGTGACACCTCTAGCACTGCGATGTAGTGCCTTAGACCGCTGCGCCACTCGGGAGGCTATTAGATCTATTTTTTTTTTTTTTTTAACTCCCTAGTCCTTGCCGATGACAAGCATACTCACCATGAAGAGTGATACACAGTGATGTGTTGTGTTTCCCCCAAACATAGCGCTTTYTATTCAGGACTTAAAGCTCATTTCTATTGCCACATTTTCTTCAGTTTTATTTTAGTGCCTTATTGCAAACAGGATGCATGTTTTGGAATATTTTTATTCTGTACAGGCTTCCTTCTTTTCACTCTGTCATTTAGGTTAGTATTATGGAGTAATTTCAATGGTGTTGAAAAAAATGTCAAAAAACATAATTCCACTTTGACATTATCGGGTATTGTGTGTTGGCTAGTGACATAAAATCTCAACATAATCCATTTAGGCTGTAAAACAACAAAATGTGTCAAGGCACTGTAAATGTCCATATACTGAACAGAGGTGAGATAATATTGCTTCAAGCTTTTGCTGATAACTCCTGAGATGTGGAGGTCTCCAGAAGGCTGCATGATTTGTATCTGAAAGGAGAACACACTCTTAAACCACACAGACACATACAGGTACACACACACAAACGTATACACCCATGCATGACGTGCTGCATGTCGCACCCAAAACCACACACACACACTTCACTGTCAGTGCATTATGTGACATTATGTTACCGATGTGCAGCGCCAGGTTGACAGTGTCATAGTGATGTTCAGAGTTGATGGGGGTGAAAGGACCTGTGAAGGGCAGATGGAAAATTGTGACAGAAACGCACACACACACACCACGCATGACCCAGGGCTATTTAATTCTTACCGATCCAATTCCTCATAGACATCATATCCTCCTCCTCCCGTTAGAATTGTGTTGAGAGAGATTGCATAGATAGCCTGCAAAGGTTCTGTCATACTTTCCAGGGTCTATTTGCCCAAAACAGTATCCGGAACTATACTAATTTTAAAAATAATCTCAATCCAGGAAATAAGTCTCTCACTGTTGCCGGCCTGCTACCGAACACCCCCCCATCAGCTCCCAACATGTGCCTCATGGACAACCATCGTGAATGATCGGCTCACCCATCTACTATCAGAGTTGTCGTCGTTAGGTGACCTAAACACATTGGGATTGCTTAACACCCCGGCAGTCCATACAAATCCCAACTAGTGATGCCCCATCAACTTCAAAAACAATTCATCAAAGGAACCCACCAGGTACAACACACTAACAATCCGATAAACATGGGCAACGCATAATAGACAATTATCCTGGACACAACCTTAGCCCTCCAAAATACCCTCTGCTGTACTTCAATCAAAGATCTGCAGCGATCACTGCCTTACAATTGCTGTTATCCGCCACGGTCCAGCGGTCAAACGACCACCCTTACAATCATGTCAAACGCTCACTAAAACACTATCTGCGACGCAGGCCTTTCTAATCGACTGGGCACCCGGTACCCTGAGGATATTGACCTCAATAACCACAGTCAGTTAGAAGGGATGACCATGTCAAAATTCTTAAATGGTGACTTCTCACCATGATAGACGAACAATGGTCCGGTTCAAAAATGCCAGAACCAAGAACAGATTGCCGGCTTGGTTCACTCCAGACCTGACTGCCCTCGACCAGCACAAAAACAGTCCTGTGCGAACTGCAATAGCTCGAAGAGCCTACACCGCGATAGCAAACTGTTCAGGAAGTCAGGAACCAAACAACGAACAGTCAGTCAAGGAAAGCCAAGCCAGCTATTTATCAAAAGACAGATTTGCAAATCCTAAGCTCATTAACATCACAAAAAGTTCTGGATTACTGTAAAGTCGCATGGAGAAAAGCAAGAGCGACCTCCTCCAGCTGCCCCCTGCACTGAGGCTAGGTAACACGGTCAAACACGACTAAATCCGTGAATAATCGAAAGACTTTCAACAAGCATTTCTCAATGGCTGGCCATGCCTTCCTCCTGGCGGACTCCAACCATTGGCCAACAGCCCCGGCCCCCCCCAGCTGCTACTCGCCAAGCCCCCCAGCTTCTCTTTACCCCAAATCCAGATAGCAGATGGTTCTGAAAAGCTGGAAACCTGGACCCATACAAATCAGACTGGGCTGACAATTCTGGACCCCCCTATATTCTGAACTGTCGCCGCAATGTCGCACCACCCCCTATCCACCAGCCTGTTCAACCTCTCCTCGGTATCATCTGAGATCCCCAAGGATTGAAAGCATTGCCGCGGTCATCCCCCTCTTCAAGGGAGAGACACCCTGGACCCAAACTGTAACGACCTTATATCCATCCTGCACCTAGCCTATCTAAGGTCTTCGAAAGCCAAAGTCACAAACAGCACTGACCATCTCGATCCACCCGTACCTTTCCGCCTGATGCCAATCCGGGTTTCCAGCCGGTCATTGGGTGCACCTCAGCCACAGCTCAAGGTACTAAAACGATATCAATAACCCCATCGATAAAAGACAATTACCGTCGCCAGCCAGTCGTCATCGACCCTGGCCCAAGGCTTATTCGACTCTGTCAATCACCATATTCTTATTCGGACAGACTCCAGTAGCCTCGGTTTTCTAAATTGACTGCCTTGCCTGGTTCACCAACTTACTTATGGCAGACAGGAGTTCAGTATGTGTCAAATCGGGGGCATGTTGTCCGTCCTCTGGCAGTACTCTATGGGTACCACAGGGTTTCAATTCTGGGCCGGACCTCTCTTTCTCTGTATACATCCAATGGATGTTTGCTCTTGCTGCGGCGATTCCTGATCCACCTCTACCGCCAGACGGGACACCCATTCTATATGACATCCGCCCTCCCTGGACACATGTGCGATCTAAACTACCCAAACGAGCTTCAATTGCCCATAACAACCCACTCCCTTCCGTGGAGGCTTCCAACTGCTCTTAAACGCTAGTAAAACCAAATGCTGCTTTTCAACCCGTGCGCTGCCTGCACCGCCACGCCTCCGGACTAGCATCAACCACCTGCGACGAGTTACCGACCTAGAAATATAGTGGAACATCTATAAGTTACCCTAAAAGGGTGTCTGGACTAGACGCAAACTCTCCTTCCAGACTCATATCAAACATCACAATCCAAAATAAAGCAAAGAAATCGCGCTTTCATAATTCCGCAACAAAGCCTCCTTTCACGCACGCCGGCCAAAATGTACCCAGTAAAACTGACTATCTACCGAGTCCTCGACTTCGGCACCAGAAGCAAATCTACAAAAATAGACTTCCAATCTACTCAAAGCAAAACTCTAGGATGCATAGAATATCAACAAGTACCAAATTCGATTATTCGTTACTAAAGCCGCTTATACGATGGAAAAAACATAACTACAGGAGAGGGGGAGAAAAAAATAAAACAAGAAAAACCCACACACTGCGACCGTATGCCCTGTTCGGACTGGCCCATCGCTACATGTTCGCGGGTCAGACCCGTGGCTCCAGTCAGGTCTACAGGCTATGCTAGGTAAGAGTGCGGCCGCCTTGATCTCAGTTCACTGGTCCGATGGCTGACACCCCACCCGCAACACGCGCTCCAGCAGGTGTATGCTCGACTGATCATCCCTAAAGCCAAAACCTCATTTGGACGCCTTTCCGCTTCCAGTTCGCTGCGGGCCTGGCGGCGGAACGAATTGCAAGAGAATCTCTGAAGTTGGAGACTTTTATCATCCTCAAACACTTTAAAACTGCTATACCGAGCAGCTAAAAAACCGTCGCTGCAGCATGTACATAGATCCATCTGAAACTACCAAGCCAATTTACCTACCTCACCCCCCATATTGCTTTTATTTATTACTTTTCTGCTCTTTGCACACCAGTATCCTTCTTCACATGATCATCTGATGATTTATCACTCCAGTGTTAATCTGCTAAATATGTTAATTATTCGGATTTATTGCCTACCATGCCTTTTCACACAGGTTATTAGATTCTCTTTTTTCTGAACCCATGATTGACTGTATTGGTACTCCATGTTTGTAACCTTCACCACTGTGTTGTCTGTTAAACACTGAAAATTAATGCTTATCTTTGGCCAGGTCGCAGTAGGCAAATGGAAAACTTGTTCTCAACTAAGCCTACCTGGTAATAAAGTTTGAAATAAAAATAAATAAAAAAAAAGGTAATGCGTACAGTGCGATTCCGGAGTATTCAGACCATTGGACTTTTTCCAATTTTGTTACGTTTACAGCCTTATTTCTGAAATTTTAAATTGTTTTTTCCCCCCTCTCATCTACACATAATACCCCATAAACGACAAAAAGCAAAAAACAGGTTTTTAGAAAGTATGCAAATGTATAAAAAGTTATCAACTGAAATATCACATTTACATTTAAGTATTCAGGACTCTTTAACTCAGACTTTGTTGTAGCACCTTTGGCAGCAATTAACAGCCTTTGAGCTCTTGGGGTTATATGGACCACTACAAGTTGGCACACCTGTATTGGGGAGTTTCTCCCATTCTTCCTGCAGGACTCTCAACTCTATCAGGGTTGATGGGGGGGAGCGGTTCGCTGCACAAGCTTTTTTCAGGTCTTCGCCAGAGATTGTTTCGATCAGGTATCAATCCAAGGGGCTCTGGCTGGCTGGGCACTCACAAAGACATTTCAGAGGACTGTCCGAAGCCCACTCCTGCGTTTGTTTGGCTGTGTGCTTAAGGTCAGTTGTCGCTGTTGGAAGAGGTGAAAACCATCATTCCCAGTCTGAGGGTCCTTGGAGTAGCTCTGGGGGCAGGGTTTCATCAGGATGCTCTCTGTTACTTTTCTCCTTTCATCTTTTCCCTCGATCCTGGATTAGTCTCCAGGCCCTGGCCAACTGAAAAAAAGGGATTCCCACCAAGCATGATTTAAAATTACCAACCCACCATTGTTCACCGTTGGATGGGTAACCAGGGTCTTTCTCCAGACATGGGACACCTTGGCATCGGACCAAAAGAGTTCAATTCTGTTTCTTTCAAAGGTCTGAGTTCTTTAGGGTGACTTTGGGCAACTCCAAAGTGGGCTGTTTAGTGCCTTTTTAACTGGAGGAGTGCTTCCGTCTGGGCCACTCTACCACAATGCCTGGGATGGTGGAGTGGCTGCTAGGATTAGTGTCCTGGCTAGGTAGGTTTCTTCCCCATCTCCAACAAAGGAACTCCTTGGAGCCTGTTTCAGTGACCATTGGGTTCATTGGGTCACCTCCTGACCCAAGGCCTCTCCTGGGTTTAACTTCTTCATTTAAGAACGATAAGAGCGCCAGTTGGTTTCTTGAAACTTCCAAATGCTGCGAAATGTTTTCGACCCTTTCCCAGATTCTGTGCGACAACAATTTCCTGGGTCTCGAAAGCTCTACGGACAATTTCCGTCGATCATTCATTGCTTGGTTTTTGCTCTGGACATGCACTGTCAAAACTGTGGTGGGACCTATAATAGCCTTATCCAAATCATGTTCAATTAATTTAAATTACCAACAGATGGACTCCCAATCAAGTTGTAGAAACATCAAAGGATGAATCAATGGAAACAGGATGCACTGAGCTCAATTTCGAGGTCTATAGCAAAGGGGCTGAATACTTATGTAAATAAGCTATTTCTAAAAACCTGGGGTTTCGCTGCATATGGAGGTATGTGTATGATTGGAATTTGAGGAAAAAACCCGTTTAATAGGTGGAAACATACAAAATGGTGGAGAAAAAGTCAGGCGGTGGAATACTTTCTGAAGCACTGGTTTATGAACTACATGTTTAACTATTGTAAATTAATGTAACTTGAAACTACTGTGTGTGTGATGTGAGTGACAAAAACCTCACCTTCTATAAAGTCTAGCTGGCCCCTGTTGTAGCATGGTTCATAGCTCTTTGCAGTAGGGTTATACAGATCCAGGGTACAGAATCCGTCCTCCCAAATGATGAAGTGGGCAATCAGAAACTAAGAGGGAGGAAAGGGGAGAGGGAGAGAAAGGTGCCATCCAGTGGGTGAGCAGGCAGGAATGATTGTTTTAATATCAATCAAAATATACCAAGGCCGCCGGCTGTAAGTGTGACGCAGATAGGAAAACGGGGACAGGAAACAGTATTGGGTACATTATGACCTTTGTGTAGTACGAATCTGATTATGTTGCACGGTAAGGGTATTGGTTATTATTTGTAGTCTATTGAGTGTTTTATACTGCCGATGTGTTGTGGTAGAACATTAGTGCATTTAGTTTAGTACCTGACCGATAGTGGAGAATTATATAACTGTATACACTGAAAAAATATAAACGTGACATGTAAAATTAAAAACGCAACATTGTAGGTGTTGGTCCCATGTTTTCATTGAGCCTGAATAAAAGATCCCAGAAATGTCCACACTCACCAAAAAGCTTATATCTCTCTTATTTGTGCCACAAATTGTTTACATCTGTTGTAGAAGCATTTCCCTTGCCAAGAATAATCCATCCACCTAAAACAGGTTATGGCATTTATCAAGAAGCTGCAATTAAACAGGCGATAGATCATTACCACAAAGCAACCGTCCCTGCCCCCACCCTCTCCCCTCAACGGGCGCCGACCCAGCCCCCCCCGCCGCCCCCGCCCCCCCCCCCACCACTACCCACCCCCCCCACCACCCACCCCCCCAGCCCCGACCCACCCCCCCACACCCACACCACCCCCCCCCCCCACCCATCCCCCCCCCCCCCACAACAGCCCCATGTCCACCCCGTTCCGACCCCCCCCCCCCCCCCCCTGGGACCCCCCCACCCCCCCCCCCCCCCCCCCCCCCCCCCCCCCCCCCCCCCCCCCCCCCCCCCCCCCCCCCCCCCCCCCCCCCCCCAACAATGAAAACAAAAAAAAAAGAAGAAAAAAGGAAGAAAAAGAAAGGCGTAGTGCCCAGAGTTTGGCAGGCAGCATGCTGACCAGCGCAAGGGACTTCCAACCAGAGTGGTTTGCCAGAGAATGTTAATTATTTACCAAAAAAGCGCAGCCGACAAACAGGTTGTTTGGAGAGAATTGTTCAGTGATGTCCAGAATCCGAAACACAACAGCCTTTCACAAACCACCAGACCATGTGTACGGGCGTTTGTGATGGGGTAAGCTGATGTCAAACAGTGCCCATGGTGTTCGCTGGGTTATGGCAAGGAGTTTCCCAAAAAACTGTCTTCGGACCCAAAGGGGGCACGTTTGGTTTGGGCCTTAGCACTTACCCAACAAAAGTGATTCAAAATTAATCATCAAGCTTTGATTTTTATTGAATCACCTGTTGTTAGTGTTAGAAAAAAAATAAAAATAAAAAAACATTGCACCCATGTTGGGGTCACGAGGGACCGAGTTGGGAAACGCTGGGTTATGGTTATGGCCAGGCAAAGATAAGGCCCATTATCGTGCCATTCATCCACCGGCTATTCACCTTCCATGTTTCAGCCATGATAAATGCATCAACAGGCCTCATGCGGCAAGGATTCTAGTACAACAATTCCTGGAAGCTCGAAAATGTCCCAGTTCTTTCATGGCCCGCATAACTCACCAGACATCTCACCCGATGAGCATGTTTGGATGACTCTGGTTATCGACAAGCTGTTACAAAACTGTTCCCACTAATAATAAGAGCAACTTCGCACAGCCCATTTGAAGAGGGAGCGGACAACCATCCCCAGAGAGAGCCACATTATCAACAGCGCCTGGATCAAACTCCATAACCCGAGTCCGCACATGAACATGTCGCTCTGCAGGAGGCAATATTGGTTGCCATACCAAAAAACTAACTGGTTTTCTTAATTACACACCCCTATTTTTTGTATATTTAAAAAAAAAGTTTGACGACCAAAACAGATGCATATTGTTATTCCCAAGTCATGTGAAATCGATTAGGGTCCTAATGAATTTTTTTTAATTCTGAATATCTCTAACATAAATTAACTCAGTAAAATCTTTGATTAATCGTTGAATTTATTGTGCGCTTTCCCTTCCACACTCACTCTTCCTTCTGCTCCTGCATGTCGTCAGTCTTAGTTTCCCACCGTACCCCCTGACCCGATGTGCACGTAGAGTACAGTGTGTGTGGGTTTTTGTAGTCTGTTTTATACCTGACAAAGTGGCATGCAGACAGTCGACATTGCACACTTGAGCGCGGGACACGAAAAAAATAAATAATTAAAGATTGGCGAACAAGAAGAACATAGATTTAGAGTCTCCGAATGGACAAAATATAAAATAAGATGCAAACAAAAATAATAAAAAATAAATAAAAGAAAAAAAAAAAGAGAATAGTAACAACAAATTAACAAGAACTGAAAAAAAAAGAAATCTAAAGTGAATCCATCACAGAAAATAGAAAAAAAAAAAAAAATAAAAATGTAATGAAAACCAACACATAGTAAATACTCACACAAAATCCAATATGAAAGCAGGAGCGCATCGGGCGTTAGGGAATTATTGGAAAAGCCTGTATTGACAATGCACGGAGTTGTCTTTCAAATATAGGTGAGTCGAGAGATGCCGTTTTGAGATCAAAGTGAGGCCGCGAATGTGCACATTGTTGATACTTCCCACCTTGCTTGTAGGTGAGGTCATTGTGGCCCACTTATTACGCGTATTTTTTGTGTCGCATGTAAATCCGGAAAAAGTCATGGACAGAAGTGAATGCGTAACACCAGTGAAATGTATGCAACAGCGAAGAAAAAAAAAAGAAAGATCAGTAAAAATAATGAACAACAAGAGAAAAAAAGAAAGCAGAAAGAAAGAGGGACAAATTAGACCCGCCCGCCCACGCAGCCGCTAACCACATCACCCCATCCGATATACAACAGACTAACTAGATAGTCCAATTCCAAAACAGTTTTGTTGTAGTTTGAAGACTATAAGTATAATAATACTGAAGTTAACTACTTAGCATGTATAATGTCAATTGATCAATATGTACCGATGTCACTAAAATAACTTATCCCAACTGGCCACTTGTGTAATAAACCCGCAAATGGGAGACAGGATGATGAAAACCAAAATGCCATCAGGCATACTCACGTTGTTAAAAACAGTCTCAGAGCCCTCAAAATTACTAGGATTCTCATCTATTTTCAATTCTGGGCATTGTAATTGCTGACAAAGTTACAAATATATATTTCTAAGAATCTAGCCCAATTGACAAGAACAATGTGTATCAAAGGATCTCCCTGACATTTTAACGCTTACAAATAGATAAAACATCTTAGTTAGCTAACCTTCACCAAACCTAGCCATTTGATCCCTGGTTCATTTAATGAGGGAATCATTGTTATAATAAGACTGGACAAACCATCCTCAGGAGATGCTACTGGGGTGTGCAAGGCTTCCGCTCCAGTCCCTGCTTCGAAAAAATAATATCAGTCCTCAACAGGACCTTGAGTTAAAGCGACTGGTGCATTTGTGCAGGGTGGATCCAAAGCCTGCACCACCAGGTAGCTCTCCAAGGGTGAGGAGGGTGACGGACCAAATGGTTTTTAAACAGTGAGGTCTATCAGTGCGTTTTTTACATTTGCGGGAGCGGGGGTTAAGTTGTCTTGCATCAAAGGCCACAATGGCAGAAGATATATGTTTATAGTAATGAAGGAAATTTTACATCATACAACAATATTTCAAGTACCAACCTTTTTGGGCCAATTGGATGTTACATACTTGTCACCCCCCACCCACTTCCCTCCAAAAAGTTCTTCACCACAAGTTAAAACATTTATAATAACATAACCCTGTCCTGTACTTGTCCAAAGGAAAGTGGACTAAAAATGGTAATGTCAAGCCCTGGTGAGTTACAGTGTATTGTGATATTGTAGTCTGTCTATACCTGACGATGTGGCATGGTTAGAGTGCGTAAAGAGTTGAGGACGCTATGTCTGGCTGCCCCTCATCAGTTGGGCTCTGGCTCAGTAGAGACACTCCTGGCCTTGGGACAAGACGCTTACTACCACACAGGCGATGTGATTAGAAGGATATTTAACAAAAATCAAAGTATTAATATAGTGAAAAATAAGAGCCTTACGCTCCCAAATCAATAACCCAGACACAGTTTCCTCCCTAAGTTAAACAGTTACTGTATCACCTGGTGTATTTCATACAAAAAAAACTACACTCCACAGTGTAAAAATTAACACAGTGTCAAAAGGTCACAACATACGGCAATTACACACACAACTCACGGATTGCTGAACTCTTCCCAGCTGAAGTCTGCCAGGCCAGGAGGAGAAGTCAAAATCTAGCAGGCCAGCCTTATCTACAGACAAGTACATTCAAATTAGTGCTCAGAAAGAATAGCTGTGGCGTTTCTGGAATCAAGATAATCTGAAAAAACCACTAGCAAAAACGGCCTGAGGGAATAATATCAAAAATGACATAAAGAGAGACTGGTGTAGGAACAATTAACACACCATAATGAGGAGGTAAAGGTGATCATTTTGAAGACCCGCAAGCCCCAACTATTGACCAAAGACTGTTTGCCATAGCAGTGTTAACCTTGTGTGCTAGAGCGTGTAGTGGGTCTTCCCTGGTTTTCCTACCCAGGGAATGAGAATGAAATGATGAAATACGTCAGAGTCCTCCACCCGTCCGCCAACCTGAAGAGGGAGGGAAAGGAAGGAGAGGAAGCTGCGAGTGGCCAGAGAGGTCTCAGGGGATTGTACTTAGTGTACCTGATAGGACCCACACCTTGGTGAGGGAGTTCAGTGTGTTGGAAAATCGTAAACCCCACAGGAATGCAATCGTATATACCTGTAGCATAGATCACACACAATCCAAATGTCCTATTTAGTAGATGAAGAACACCAAGAACAAGTAACATTACTGCTTCACAATTAGGTTTGAGATGCTATAATATTTTATTGGGGTGGGGTGGGCGAGGGGGGGGGGGGAGAATTGAAACACAGAGGATTTTCTCAAAACACCAGGACCAATCCAAGGAAGAGCGCAAATAACAAGTTTCAGTAAAAAGAGTGTAAAGTTCTTCACCTCTCAGAAAGGCGGACTCCAGCAGACACACAATTACTGTGCCCACCATAAACTGACTGACTGAGGACCAGCTTACTGCTGCAGGAATGTAAAAAACCGCGAAACACACAGCAACGGGTAGGGCTTTACGAACACTACACAAACAATTAGAGACAAAAAAAAAGCCAGTAATCGAGCGCATGTTGCTTCCGTCTTTCTTTGCCACTAAGCATCGCACAACATTGTCCTACGGTCAAACTATAACACCACTAGCCAGTTACCGCAGATACTTACCCTATACCTACAGCTGGGGAGTTCATTAATGAGTTTAAACCCAATAAGAGCATCACTGGGCTGAGTCATTTTGTTTACGCTTTCATATCACATGAACGAAACACAGCACCAACATTACTATTTTCTGTAAGGTAGCCAGAGGAGGAGAGGGGAGCTGTAGTATAGACCAGAGACCACAAAGATGACGCCTGGAGCGGAGAACACACCCAAGAGAACAGTTACAATCTTCAACACAAAGATATGGAAATGTTGATAGACTATCTGTATAGCTATGCAAGTGCTTCGCTACTTGTCTTAACCTGTGGCTTCAATATTAGGGAAAAACAAAAGCTCGTGATATTACAGTGCAGGCACGTGCATAATAGTAAGAATTAGAGTTTGTTCTCAAGCTAATCAAAACAGATATAATGATCAACAAATTAGAATACGATGTGGTAGGTAACTTGCTAGTTAGTATACTGACCCATACCGAGGATGTGTCGTGTGGTTTCTCTCCAGGCTCTGGGGTTGATAAAGTCGCAATCCATGGGAGCTAGGTAAGAGAAAGGGGAAGTAGTTAGCTAAAGCCTAGTTGCTAAATGAAAGTGGTGACTAGCCAAGCCAGCTAACTTGGCATAACTGCAATGATTACCTGACCTAACTATTACAGCTAAACGTTAGCTACCTAGCGATAGCTAACACGGTTAGGTTACGTGCTTGCTGCATGAATCACCTGCAACAACGCAAAGATAACCATAATAATACTTGAATCTCCTTGGAATCTAGCATTACCATTCCCAAATGTGTTAACTATGACCTAATTATTTTCACATCGTCACCCCTGTCAGTGATGGACAGCAGTTTCAAGACACGACTGACACGTCCTGGCCGGAGCGAAGAGGCTTAGTGCTAGCGTCGAAACAAAGTTACAATTACCTAGCTCTTCACTGGTCGAGTCAAAAGCACGGTATCTGCCGCTGAGCCTACCCTCCTTGCCTGCGCTTCCTGCGGGTCGGGAAGACTCCTCCTGTGAACGGGCACTCATACTGGAGATGAAGGCCCCAAAAAGCAGCGAAACCACATCCAAGCCGGGCCATTTCTATCGCATCCCGGTAGCCGACACAGGACGTAAATTCCAAACCATACAAAGTCCAAGGCCGTTTTCTTCTTTCGTATAATAGCACTATCGCAACCATTATATGTGCATTCCGCCACCTACTGCTACAGGTGATAATAAAATAATATCCAATTAAAGGGAAATAATGCGGCGAGGGACAAATAAGAATCCATACCCAAAACGCTTCAAAAAACATTTTTGAATTAAAACATAAAATCAGCCTGCTTTTCGGTGTTCTAATCAGTTACGTACACAGGCTCCAGAAAGATCCTGTGAGAAGGTAGGCCATATATTTCTTTGGCGGAGGTAGGTCCTTAGCAGGGCTTCGTGCCCATGAAGTCTTACTCAGCTGTACAGATCTAATTGATTTCACAGCTTCTTGGACACTTGTGCGAGTTACAATTAATAATGTTGGCTATGAAATGCTACACAGATCCACCTATCTTCACAGTAAGTGGTATGCCAGATCCACTTTGAATGTTATAACATTTGCGGTGCATCCACCGCCATATCTTCTATCAGAACTGTGGGCTGATTGGCCCCTGGCAACTCTCTTCACCGCCTCCCAGATAAGATTATTTGCTAGTACAGGCACTGATCCTTTGACAACCTTCAAACATTTATTCACCCTAACAGGGCACTTTGGGAATTCCGTAAATATGACCTCCAACCACAGTTAGCAACATTTATACATTCCACCAGACCACTTCATATAGCATATTCCTTCCCGTCTGCAAAACACTTGACACGTGGCCAAACTACAAACTTTCTGTAAATGTTCATTTGCATTGGCACGGGTTTGCACGGAACGCTACTTATATTAATTCCAAGTTTTACATAGGCGAGAGGTAGAAACTGCTTCATCAAACATAAATAATAAACAAGATAAACGTTGCTTCCTTTTCCCAATTTCTCCATACGTGTCAAGCGACATGCATTGACTACTCCTGGATTGTTTTTTGCGCGAAAGGGATAGTTGAGTTATCACTGTCGCAATAGGACGCAAGAGATTAACACCTTTATACCGGTTGCCCTGCTCAAAATTCAAAGCTGTCCACTTCATGCATCGATAATTACGACAAGCAAATTGCACGCTCCTTTTGCTCTTTGATACACACACGGTATCAAATTAAAATGTATTTATAAAGTATTTAACAGCATGAATGTCACAACGTGCTTAAACACCTATACCACTCCTGGGTTACTTTGACTGCATTCCACTTTTCCCACGCCTTCCTTTCAACAATCCTCCGTGACTTCAAAAAGGGTTTCCCAAGTGAACATTAACTTACCAAAAAACGTACGTCCAACAAGGCAACGACTAATTTTCCACAAATTTAATTTAGCCGATTTATGTACTATTCGGAGGCTTCACTGTTGTCCACTCATCTTTCTCACTAGCTGCTACTCGAACCGCTTTCTCTTCAAACAACACTTTCACAATTCCCCAATCTAACCCTTTCTCGGAAGAAACTTGTCACTTTCCATCATGAGTTTAGGAATAAATAATTTTTAAATTTTACTGCGTAATAAAATGGCTGCCAATAAACAAAATTGTGACAATGGAGATTCGGTTTGGATAAAAAAAAAAAAAAAAACAAAAATAGACAATAAGATTCCTATTGACCGTTATTTGGCTGGATGTTTAATTTGAAAACAGACAGACACAAAAGTCCATGGTGAAGGTTTTTACATTTCCCCCAGCCCAGAATCTTTCCCTATGGCCAGTGATCAATATCACCATAACTTTCATACCTCTTGACTATTCTACCATTTTTCCGTATACAGCTGAATTCCAAAATTTTCTCACCCATCTAACACAACCATAAATTGAAAGAAGTGGAAAACATGTTTTCCTCTAGATTTTGCCTGTGCTTAGCTACTATTCCATTTTATATAATACAGTACCAAGTCAAAAAGTATTGGGACCACACCTAACCTCATTGTTCAGAGTGTTTTTATTTATTTGTACTATTTTCGACATTGGTAGAATAATAGCGAATACATCAAACTATGAGATTAACACCGATATGGGAATGCGAATTATGGAATTTCATTGTAGGAAACCAAAAAAAGTAGATTAAACAGAAACTCAAAATATATTTTGTATATGGAGATCTTCAAAAGTAGCCACCGTTGCTTTGATGAACAGCTTTGACACACTCCTTGGAAAACAGAGCTCTAAATAATGAACATGTAATTGGGGACTTGAAAAACCAGTGTGGTGTAAAAACAAAGAAAAACAAATGCGGAAAATGAAAAGATGGGATCGGCGATGGCCGGGGTGGGCTGGTCCACTCCGGAGTCTGAGGTGCGGAGGTATCCTTCCGCTCCCCTCTGGACATCAGGACGCACCGGCGTTATGCTGTTCGAGCCATACAGTCCAGACTTGAGGAAAATGGATGTTTACCCCCTCAAAGCCAACGTCTACCACGCCTTCAGGGCCTTTGACAAGAGGCCGTTGACAACAAAGCAACAAGCTCCCGGTCCCCCAACATTCATAGTTTCGCTCCGCCAGGCTGAGCTTCTTCGAAAAGAAGAAAGCACAGGGGCGGAGACTATTGGTGGAACGTACACCGAGTGCTGACAGCTGCAACGGCTTCCGATCCCAGCCTCGGGACACGTCCAACCTCCACTATGGAACGCCAAAGAGGGATCCGGATGAGCCAGCACGAAGAGGCGAGGTTTAAACACCCGAGCCTTTCGAGGTGACACAAAAGCCCTGTACTAGACCTCAGACCGGACCACTGGACAGTCTCACCTGGTCCCCCCTCAAGCAGTGAGGTAATGGGAGCGGCTACCTGACCAAAAGCCCGGAATAAACCTCGGTGTAGTAGTTGCAAACCCTAGAAACCCTGTCACTTCCTTTACGTGGTGGGAGTCGGCCAATTACGCAAGTCTGAAATGCGAGCGTCACTCTCCATCTCCACCCTGGAAGTGGAAATGCGGTACACAGGAAAGAGACGCTGTTGGAAAGAACAGACAATTTCTCAGCCTTGAACGTACAGGTCAATGCTCCAACAGATCGACCAAGCACCCTGCGCACCAGGGACACATGCTCGGCGCGTTGTAGCGGAGTATATCAGAATGTCGTCGATATACACCACTACACCTGCCCGTGCAGGTCCTGGAAAATCTTGTCTACAAAGCCTGAAGACTGACGGAGCATTCATCAACCCGTCGGCATGACGACGGTACTCATAGTGCCCTGAGGTGGTACTAAATGCATCTTCCACTCGTCCCCCTCCCGGATACGCACCAGGTTGTAAGCGCTTCTGAGATCCAATATTTGTGAAAGAAGCGCGCCTTGACTCTTATTGTACTGGCTATGAGAGCAGCGGTAGTTGTACCTCACAGTGATTTGGTTGATACCTTGATGGGCAATGCACGGCGCAGAGCTCCATCCTTCTTCTTCACAAAAAGATAGTCGAGGAGGCAGGTGAAGTGGAGGCCGAATGTACCCCTGCTCCAGGGATTCGGAGACATATGTTTCCATAGCCGCCGTCTCCTCCTGTGACAGGGATACACGTGACTCCTGGGAAGTGCTGCGTACTACCAGGAGATCTATCGCACAATCCCCCCGTCGATGAGGTGGTAATTGAGTCGCTTTCTTCTACAGAAAGCGAGAGCCAATCAGCATATTCAGAGGGGATACGCACGGTGGAGACCTGGTCTGGGACTTTCCACGTAGTAGCACTGACGGAAACCCCTTAACACCTCCCCGAGCACTTTCGTGACCACCCCTTGAGAGCCCTCTGTTGCCACGAAATAGCAGGATCATAGCGGGATCATGACAGGCCAACCAGGGTAAGCCCCAGCACCATGGAATAAAAGTAACTTTACTCAAAATACCAAAATACATGTATTATACCAAGCCCACACAAAAGGAACCGAAATACAATAAACAAACACGCACAAAACCAATGGGGAAACAGAGGGTTAAAATAATGAAACATGTAATTGGGGACTTAAACCAGGTTGTAAAACAAAGACAAAACAAATGGAAAATGAAAAGTGGATCGGCGATGGCTAGAAGGCTGGTGACGTCGACCGCCGAACGCCGCCGAACAAGGAGAGGGCGCCACTTCGGTAGAAGTCGTGACAACTCCAATACCTTGACTTTGTTGTCCTTGAGCCATTTGCCACGAACTTTGGAAGTATGCTTGGGGTCATTCTCATTTGGAAGACCCCTGCGGCGACCAAGCTTTTAACTTCCTGGACTGGATGTCTTGAGATGTTGCTTCAATATATACACATAATTTTCTACCTCATGATGCCATCTATTTTTGTGAAGTGCACCAGTCCCTCCTGCAGCAAAGGCACCCCCACAACATGATGCTGCCACCCCCGTGCTTCACGGTTGGGATGGTGTTCTTCAGCTTGCAATCCTCCCCCTTTTTCCTTCAAACATAACGATGGTCATTTTGGCCAAACAGTTTTATTATTTGTTTCATCAGACCAGAGGACATTTCTTCAAAAAAGTACCATCTTTGTCCCATGTGCAGTTGCAAACCGTAGTCTGGCTTTTTTATGGCGGTTTTGGAGCAGTGGCTTCTTCCTTGCTGAGCGGCCTTTCAGGTTATGTCAATATAGGACTTGTTTCTTACTGTGGATATAGATACTTTTATACCGCGTTCCTCCAGCATCTTCACAAGGTCCTTTGCTGTTGTCTTGATGATTTGCCTTTTCGCACGAAAGTACGTTAATCTCCAGGAGACAGAACGCGTCTCCTTCCTGAGCGTATTGACGCTGCGTAGGCCATGGGTTTATACTTGCGCGCTATTGCTTTGTACAGATGAACGTTGTACCTCAGGCATTTAAAAATGGGTCCCAAGATGAACCAGACTTGTGGAGGTCTACAATTTTGTCTGAGCTCTTGGCGATTTCTTTTGATTTTCCCATGATGTCAAGCAAAAGAGGCACTGAGTTTGAAGTAGGCCTTGAAATACATCCACAGGTACACCTTCAGTTTGTTAAGAAATTTGTGGAGTGGTTGAAATGTTATGTAAACTTCCGACTTATATATATTATTATTTTTTGTACTTTTTACCCCTTTTCTCCACAATTTTGTGATTATTCAATTGGTAGTTACAGTCTTGTCCCATTGCTGCAACTCCGTACAGGACTTGGGAGAGGCGAAGGTCGAGAACCATGCGTCATCAGAAACACGACCCTGCCAAGCCGTACTCCTACTTGACATACTGCTCACTTAACCCGAAACCAGCCGCACCAATGTGTTGGAGGAAACACCGTCCAACTGGAGACAGTGCATGCACCCGGCACGCCACAGGAGTCGCTACAGCACGATTGGGACAAGACATCCCGGCCGGCCAAACCCTCCATAACCCGGACGATGCTGGGCTAATTGTGCGCCGCTCATGGTGCGCCCCGGTCACAGCTGGCTGCGATACAGCCTGGACCCAACCCGGAGTCTGTAGTGACACCTCTAGCACTGCGATGTAGTGCCTGAACCGCTGCGCCACTCGGAGGCTATTAGGATTTTTTTTTTAACCCCTAGTCCTTGCCGATGACAAGCATACTCACCATGAAGAGTGATACACAGTGATGTGTTGTGTTTCCCCCAAAACATAGCGCTATATATATTCAGGACTTAAAGCTCATTCTATTGCCACATTTTCTTCAGTTTTATTTTAGTGGCCTTATTGCAAACAGGATGGATGTTTTAATATTTTTATTCTGTACAGGCTTCCTCTTTTCACTCTGTCATTTAGGTTAGTATTATGGAGATATTTCAATTGGTGTTGAAAAAAAATGTCAAAAAAACATAATTCCACTTTGACATTATCGGGTATTGTGTGTGGCTAGTGACATAAAATCTCAACATAATCCATTTAGGCTTGTAAAACAACAAAATGTGTCAAGGCACTGTAAAATGTCCATATACGAACAGAGGTGAGATAATATTGCTTCAAGCTTTTGCTGATAACTCCTGAGATGTGGAGGTCTCCAGAAGGCTGCATGATTTGTATCTGAAAGGAGAACACACTCTTAAACCACACAGACACATACAGGTACACACACACAAACGTATACACCATGCATGACGTGCTGCATGTCGCACCCAAAACCACACAACACACACTTCTCACTGTCAGTGCATTATGTGACATTATGTTACCGATGTGCAGCGCCAGGTGTGACAGTGGTCATAGTGATGTTCAGAGTTGATGGGGTGAAAGGACCTGTGAAGGGCAGATGGAAAATTGTGACAGAAACGCACAACACCACACACCACGCATGACCCAGGGCTATTTAATTCTTACCGATCCAATTCCTCATAGACATCATCTCCTCTGGGCTTCAGGTCCTGAGAAGAAGAGGAGAAGAGAGAAGAGAGAGAGAGAGAGAGAGGGAGGAGAGAGATGGGGGAGGGAGGGAGGAGGAGGGAGGAGGAGGAAGGGAGGGAGGGAGGGAGGGATGAGAGGAGGCATAGTACAGCAAGAATAGGAGGGGAGGAGAAGGAAGAAGAGAAAGACATAGAGGGCATTGTAGAATGAGAGAGGAGAAGAGGGGAGAAGGGGAGTGAAGGGGTTGAGGTAGTAGAGAGGACAAGAGGGAGAGGAGAGGAGAGAATTTAAAGGCATCCTCCTTGGGTGTGATGCATTGATTTGTTAATATCACTTATGTAAGGTTGACAGTTGAAAACTGACAGGTTTTAATAAACCACAGGGACTGATTGGGGAGGGGGGGGGGGTCATATACTGGCGACAGAAGAGGGAGAAACACACACACACACTGAGGACAGACTAGCAAGGGAGGCCACTACAAGCTAAACCTCCCCACACACACACAGACTCAGCGGGAACGCTTCTGTGTCTGGTTGATGCTGAGAACAGAACACAATAACTCACCATGTATACTGAACCGCTGGGAGAAGTCTATAGGGAGAGAGGAGAGAAAACAGTGTTCGAATAACCGCACAGACAGACAGACAGAGAGAGAGAGAGACAGAGAGAGAAGAGAAGAGACAGAGAGAGACAGAGAGAGAGACAGAGAGAGAGACAGAGCGAGAGAGAGACGAGAGAGAGAGAGAGAGAAGAGAGAAGAGAGAAGAGAGAGAGAATAGAGAGAGGGGTAGAGAAACATAGAGAAAGCAGAGGCAGGAAGTTAGATGAGGGGTAGAGAAGAAGAAGCGTGAAAACAAAGGAAAACGAAGATAGAAGAAGAGAGACAGAAAACAGAGGGCAAGACAGGAAATTAAAATGGTGGGGAGACAGAAGGAGGAGAGAGAGAGAGGGAGAAGAGAACAGAGATTCATCAGAGTATTGAGATACAGAGAAGGCATGAATCCATACCTGTCTGACATCCTCAGGATTCTCATAGATATTTTCCACTTCCCCGGAGTAGTGGGAGAGAGGACTGTTCAATACTGTGGGAGAAACAGGCACACGCAACACCACACACACACACACACACACACACACACACACACACACACCACCACACACACACGCACACCACACACACACACACACACACACACACACAGCACACACACACACACACACACACACACACACACACACACACACACACACAGTGAGAGGCAGACTTCCAGATTCATTGCATCGACCTCATAATATGGTCATGCCCCAGATCACTCACTGGAGTTGACAAGTCCAGAGATGGAGAGAACACAAGAAAGGGATGTCGAAAAGAAAACGCCGGAAGGACTCACCGCGGCGAGAAATGTCTTTTCTGTCTCCATAGCAACACACCAGCAACCGCGGCAACCAGGGGCACCAGGAGTAAATAAAGCAGAGAGGAGGGAGGGAAGGATCGAGGCACTGTTGCTCTCTGGGTGAGGAGGGAAGATCGAATAAGTAGTGCTCTCTGTTGTGTCTGGAGAGAAGAGGAGTAGAAAGAGAAAAAGAGAAAAGTTAATGAGTGTTGTATGAATTGAACACTTGTACATTAAATGATTAGTGAACAGTATGGTCTCATTCCCAGCAGGGGGCAGGCCTGATCCCTGGTTTAGCTCCAGAGAGGTCCTATCGAAATAGCGAGAAGACAAGATTGGAGAGGGTGAGTCATAGTGAGTATGTTAAAATTCCTCCAAGATCACTGAAGCTAATTGCTATATGGTCTAACTCCTTAGTCAATGGGCAAGACACTCAGTTTAAAAAGATCCTGTGTCACACTCCAACAGTACTCTGGGATTGAAACAGACGGATGAACAGAGAAGGTTGGAGGGAGAGCACGGAATTATTACATGACAAACCATGTGAGTTAGACTCATGAGTATTCAAAATTAGCACATTATGTAGACTAACAAAAGCGCCACACTGCACATGATTTACAGTAGTCTGGTGTGTTTGCATGGTGAGGTGAGGTGACATCATTCATGCAAATAGCCACAGGGAGGACATGGGAGCTGTTTGGGAGGTGTCAGTTACCACAGTGACAAACTAACCTGCTCACAAGCATCCAGATATAAGAGAGACTTTTGATGTCACCAGTGTATATCTTCATTTATATATATATCTCTTAATTTGTATACACACGAGTGTGACCATTACTAACATGTTACTGTTACTTAGTAATTGCTAATTTATGATGGATTCTATTGTGAGGTTTGCAAGTCTTTTCTGGATAAAAATAAATAATTCGATAGCACGCATGTTTCATTTGACGTACAGTCATCAAGTTACAAGATTCAAAAAACGTCCCAGAAGTTTGTTTCGGTAGAAGTTTCCTCTACAGGCCTTCACCTTGCCTTGCTTCAAATCACGTTATACATGGGTGCTCCAAATGAGATCAACTCATGAATTGGCTGTGTGAGGTGTAATTGATGGTGGGGGTGGTGTTGGTGGTGTGTGTGTTTGTGTGTGTGGTGTGGTGTGTGGTGTGTGTGTGTGTGTTGGGTCCCTAATGGAATAGTGTGGTGGCAGGGAGTTGACCCCCAGGCGCAGGGTGAGCCTTGCTGCTGTTCTGCAGATGCCAGCCCTCTTGAACACTGCATGAATTATGCGTAATTGGGTGCAGCGAGGTGAGGCGTTTTAAAATTATCCA
>NC_036845.1:7480243-7491142 GCF_002910315.2 Salvelinus sp. IW2-2015
CCTCACTCTGGCTTCAGGTCCTGAGAAAGAAGAGGAGAGAAGAAGAGGATGAAGAGAGAGAGAGAGAAAGTGGGAAAGGAGAGGGGAGGAGGAGGAGGAGGAGGGAGGGAGGGAGGGAGAGGGAGGGAGGCATAGACAGCAAAGAATAGGAGGGAGAGAAGAAGAGAAAGACATAGAGGCATGTTAGAATGAGAGGGGACAGAGCAGGACGATAGGTGACCCCCAGGGTGGGGGTAGAGAGAGAAGGGGTTATGTAAGGCGTTGTATCGAAGAGTTCCGTGTGGTATATAGTGTTAAAAGAGAGTAGAAAGACAACACTGCGTCAAAATTACTTACACTGTCAAAGCGACATAAAGTGATATTAGGAGACAAAGATGCGAAATCGACAATCACACCCGCACGGGATCGAGCGATAGGAGAGCACAATATTTTATTTTTTATAAATAAAATTTTTTTTTTAATATACAAAAGGGCCATTTTTCCTCCTGGGGTGTTAGGCCGTCATTGTGATCGATTGATTTTGTAAATTATCACTTATTAAGGTTGGACAGTCTTTTTTTTAAAACTGACAGGTTTTTTTTAATTAAACCACAGGAGACTGGATGTGGGGGGGAGGCCCCTGGGCCGGGCCTGGCATGCGCTCTTAGGCTGCGCTGTCAGATTCTGCTGACAGAAGACGGGTGGAAGAAGGAGACTCGTGAGAAACTCTGCGCCTTCCAGCTTTGAAACACACACACACACTGAGTGCATCCAGCTCCACTAGCAAGGGAGGCCACTACTAAGCTAACCTCCCCACACACACACAGACTCACGGTGGGACGCTTCTTCCTGGTTTGATGCTGAGAACAGAACACCAATAACTCCCTCTACCATGTGTTATAAATGCTACCCTTCTCGTACCCGAGATCCAAACCTTCACCCGCTCTCCTTCATTACGGGAGAGCACTCTCTACGAAAACAGTGTTCCCACCTACCGCACAGACAGTACAGACCAGCAGAGTACAGAGACAGAGTACATTCTTTACGAATGGACACTGTAGATGATCCTTCTCTGATCGTTCTGCACGTACACCACAGAGAGCTAGACAGCCTAGAGTAGCATCTTGAGCCTGAGAGGAGTCAGAACAGCAGTAGAGACGACCTCCCCCTCCCCTCCCGATGAGAAAGAGAGACGCTACAGACCGATCGAGCGAGCGAATTCCATCACTCCTCAATGGCCTGGGTGCACCTTGCCTCCCTTCCTTCCTCTCTGCTCTCCTCTAATTTCCTTTCCCTACACACTTCCCCACATGACAGACTACTACAGTTTACTATAAAATACTATTGTCCTTACTATAGAATGCTGTAGTAAACTGTAATATAAACTGAAGAATACTATACTCCACACTGTAGTATCCCTCGATCGTGTACTTCTTACTATAGAATTTTGTAGTATACTGTAGAATACTATACTCCACACTGTAGTATCCATTGATCATGTGTAGTACTTACAATAGAAATGTACAGTATACTATATAATACTATACTACACACTGTTGTATCCCTTGAGTGTGTATTTCTTACATTATAATATTGTAGTATACTGTAGAATACTATACTACACGCTGTAGTGCTTTCTATAGAATTTTGTAGTATACTGTAGAATACTATGCTACACACTGTAGTATCCCTCGACCGTGTCTTCTTACTGTAGAATATTGTAGTATACTGTACTTCACACTGTAGTATCTTTTGACCATGTGTAGTACCTACTATAGAAATGTGTAGTATACTATAGAATACTATACTACACACTGTAGTATCCCTCGATCGTGTATTTCTTACATTATAATATTGTAGTATACTGTAGAATACTATACTACACGCTGTAGTGCTTACTATAGAATTTTGTGGTATACTATAGAATATTATACGACACACTGTAGTATCCACTCAATCATGTAGTGCTTAGTATAACATTCTGAAGTAAACTGTAGTATACTGTCAAATAATATACTACACACTGTAGTATCACTCGATCATGTGTAGTACTTACTATATAATACCGTGTAGAATCCTACAATTTTATCCACAAAAACACTACCGTTTTTTTTACTATGGTAATACTACAGTATTCAATTTGCATATACCCCACCCATCCCCATCCCCCATGTCCCAATTTGTGCCACCCATGAGTGAGAAACCTACATGCCAAGTATAGGCTATATATTGTGTTCCCTAAAGGTTATAGAAAAGAGCAGAAGCGTTGAATTATCCATTCATATTACAATCAAAGATAATAAACAAAAACACTTAGTAAATACTACAGTAATGTCTGCAAAAACACTACAGTAATTACTTTAGTATATACTATAGTTTTTGAAATATAGTAATACTACAGTATTTACACTATAGTAAACTGTAAATACTACAGTCATGTCTTAAAAAACCCTACAGTGAATACTACAATAAAGGCTGCAAAAACACTACAGTGAATACTACAGTATATAAATATAGTAATACAACAGTATTTATACCATGGTATACTATATAATTTTTTTATGTGGGTCTATCATCCATCTTTCCCTCTTTGCTCCCCTCTGTTCCTCTATTCTTTCCTCCCATCTCGCTCTCTCCCTTCCCTACCTCCCTACTCCTCTCTTCTCTCCCACATCCCAATAAGAGAGTAAATGGGACAACAAACCACAATACAACGTTCAATCAGCCCTCACAAACAAGAGCTCATTCTAAATGGATATGCAACAGTTCCCTTTGCATATCCATTACTCTTGTTAAAGCATTGCTTTGTTGTGTGTCATCATCATGGCTCCTCTGTATCAGTGATGTATGGGGGTATTGATTGTGAGCTCATCTCCATAAGGAGATTCATTCAACTATCAGATCATTCTGTGGCTGTGTGTGCTTCCTCAGATACAATGAATGTGAATACATTCCAGAGAGCTGTCCTGGTGTCCTCCCTCACCATTTACCTTATCATCTGAAGAAGTGTGGGGGTGTGAAGAGATTAGAGAGAGAAAGAGAGAGAGCGACAAATACTATTTGAAACCCAGGCGGGGTCTGGTGGTGATGACAGTGACCATTACCTCCGTTGGGACAGAAGCCATATTTCTTATCCTTGTCAAAGTTTGTATGTGGTAGGAGAGAGAGACAAGAGAGAGAGAGAGAGAGACAGAGAGAGAGACAGACAGAGAGAGAGACAGACAGACAGAGAGAGAGACAGACAGAGAGAGAGAGACAGAGAGAGAGAGACAGAGAGAGATAGACAGAGAGAGAGAGACAGAGAGAGAGAGACAGAGAGAGAGGAGACAGAAGGAGAGAGACAGAAGAGAGAGACAGAGAGAGAGAGACAGAGAGATGAGAAGAGACAGAGAGAGAGAGACAGAGAGAGAGAGACAGAGAGAGAGAGGACAGACACACAGACAGAGACAGACACCACAGAACAAGAGGACAGACACACAGACAGAGACAGACACACAGACAGAGACAGACAGGACAGAGACAGAGACAGAGACAGAGACAGAACAGAGACAGAGACAGAGACAGAGACAGAGGACACAGACAGAGACAGAGAACAGACAGAGACGAGAGACAGAGAGACAGAGAGACAGAGAGACTAGAGAGAACAGAGAGAGAGAGACAGAGCGAGAGAGACAGGAGAGAGAGAGAGACAGAGAGAGAGAGAGACAGAGCGAGAGAGACACGAGAGAGGAGAGACAGAGAGAGAGAGAGGACAGAGAGATGAGGAGAGAGAAGAGAGAGAGACAGAGACAGAGAGACAGAGAGAGAGAGACAGAGCAAGAGAGACAGACACACAGACAGAGACAGACACACAGACAGAGACAGACACACAGACAGAGACCAGAGACAGACACACAGACAGAGACAACAACACAGACGAGACAGAGACAGAGACAGAGACAGAGACCACAGACACAGACAAGAGACAGAGAGACAAGAGAGACAGAGAGACAGAGAGACAGGAGAGACAGAGAGACAGAGCAGACAGAGGACAGACACGACACACAGCACAGCACAGACAACAGACAGACAGACAGACAGACAGACAGAGGAGAGCAGAGAAATGGTTTGAAAAATACCGATCAGTGTGTTGGGGTTGTATTCTCTCTTTTCCCTTTGAGATCTGTTGTAAACCAAAACACTCTAAGTCAGGACAGAGGCCTTATTCCCTATATAGCTGCACTAATTTAGACTAGGACAGTACTGTGCCATTTAGGACACAGGCGTATAGTGTAGCAGACAGAAATACATGGTTAGTGGCCATGGTTCTAGTCTATTTCTGCTCTAGCTAAACTTCTTTCCTCATTCTTGCCACTGCTTAGCACTGCTGAATGCAGAAACAGTCTGTCACTCAGCCAGGCAGGCAGGCAGGCGGCAGGCAGGCAGCAGGCAGCAGGCAGCAGGCAGGCAGGCAGGCAGGCAGGCAGCTGGCGGGCAGGCGCTACAACGGTCAGTGCTCTGGAAGCATTTTATAGTGGTTGCTAGGAGCAACTTCAGTCAACCTGTGTTGGGCGTGATCATAAGCAACAGAAACAAAGCGTTAAGGATGCTAGAATAGGAGAAGGAATGGAGTAGAATAGAATAGGTGAAGCAGACAATTAGGACTCCCATTCAAAGCAATGCTCTGTGGTGTGGCTGGATCAGACATGGGACCATATTTGCGGTGTCATGTGGAAGTTTTCTTCAGTCAATACTTGGCACATCCTCACGCAGAATTCAGATGTCTTTCTTTGTCTCTAACGTATGTGTACAATTCTTGATATTTCTGACTACCATATCGTGGAACATTTAAAGTTTATTGTGGGAATTTAGAATTGAATTTAGAATTAATCCTGCCTATTGCAATTTCTGGGCTGATTGGTTAGCTCACCAACAGGCCCTGGAGATAACAGATGAGGATGGAGGAGTGGGCCAACATATCCAGCTCTGAAGGACTGTGAGCGAAGGGAGAGAGTAAAACACAGGCAGGTTGTGTTTACATAGCTAACGTAATTAGCAGCTGAGCTAGTGCTGCTGTCACTTCTCTCTATTGGAAGGGATGTCTTGTGTGTTTAGGATTTAGAGCAGTGAGGTTCCCAACCAGGGTACTAGGACCCCTTGTGGAGGTAACTTGGTCTAATCAACAGGGTACTTGAGAAGACTTTTAAGACCAACTAGCGCTTACTGGTCAAAATCGCACAATGAGGGGGACTTCAGGAGGTTACTCCGCGGCAGAGCAGAATTCATGGTCGGAACAGTATACCCAAAAAATTCGGGAACCACTGATCTAGAGAGCAGTAGTTTCCCACACCTCCGGTCCTCTAGTACCATCCAACAGTACACCATTTTATTTGTAGCCCCAGACAAAGCACACCTGATTCAACCTAGGCAAACTAATCATAAGGCCTTCAAAGAGTTGAATTCAGGGATGTTTGTCCTGTGTTGGGGCCACTTATAGAAGGAGGTTCATGTTCAGTAAACATGAACTTGGATGAGTGCCTATTTGGTCATAATGATTACAGTGGTGTTGGCTATAATGGTGTTAAAGAGCAGAGTATATTTAAAGCTCTCAAATGGCAACACACAAACAGACGAGTTACATAACTTCCTGGTTTTACAATTTCTCTGTTTGAATGGTTCCATCTGAGTGGTTTAAATATACTTCCCCCTTCTGTTAATAACTGATGAGAATCACTGATGGGAACTGACCAGGGGCGGACTGGGACCAGAAATCGGTCCTGACATTTCTAACACATCGGCCCGGACCGCCCCTGGAACTGACTGGGTAGGTGCGAGGAAGAAAGGATAAGATGATAGCAAGAAGGAAAGGAAGCATTGTAAAGGGACCTATTTGGACAAACATGTAGGCCTATATATCTACTGTTGGTTCTGCTACGTACAGTTAGTTGACACTGACCTGAGAAAAGTTGAGCATTTTTAGCATTACTGATTATGGTTAGCATTAGGAGAGGGTAAGCTGATCTTAGATCTATATCTAAAGACCCAAGTTGGACCGTTTGGTTCTCTCCACCTTTCGGGGGCAGTTTGACGGTGTAAACAGCCTTGACCGCCTGTCCGTTCCGCAGTAGCATGGTACAGGTGTAGTTCCCAGCCGTGTCCTGGGTGYGGGACAGGGGGACCTCGGTGCTGAGGTGACCCGGGCCAGAGGAGCTCCACTTCAGCGTGCGACTCTGGTTCTGGTGGCTCCACACCACCCGCTTCACCTGGTGGATGGAGGATGATGGATTGGGTTTATACAGCGTGTTCTTTATCCACCAGGGCCGTGTTCATTAGGGGACTACGCAATAGAAAACTTACAACAGAAAAAATAAAATGTGTGTTTCTAATTGGAAAAGTCCAGGTTGTCCTTCCCTGTTTCAGTCAGTTTTCCGTTTTGTGCCTAATGAACTCAGCCCAGGTGCTCAAGGACGCATTTTGTGCCTGAAAGCTCACCGCACATCAGCTAACTATGACAGTGAAGAGATGAGGGATGAATGTTGCCAGTCAGGGGATGGTTACCTACCTGGGAGCGCTCTGTATACTGACATGTCAGGACCAGGGCTGATGGAGAATGTTTGGCTTTCACTGGGATGGAGGAATAGTGAGAAAGGGAGAAGGAGAGGAGAGAGAGTGGAAGGAAGTACCAATAAGGGGTAGTCAGGGGACAAAAAGAGAAGGGGGGCAAGGAGAGATAGAAGGTGAGTTAAGGGGGGTGGGGTGGATGGAAAGAAAACAATGAGAGAATCAGAGAGGGGTCAAAATAATATATATTAATTTCACAGAATTGCTTCTAATGTGTCGCCTGAAGGTGACTGATGCCCCATGTCTCATCAAACCCCAATGAGGATCAATCTGGGTGTAATCAAGCCCTACAGACACACACGTCTCTGTCAGTGATTACAGTATTTAATGTGTGCCTCCCACAGCCCTGGTGGGAGAGCGGCTGGTATAATCATACACAATTACACCCATAATGAGGCAGGTTAAAAATATATGGGTCCGTGGGGCTGTATGTGTGTGTGTGTAATTGTGTGTGACAGATGTGTGGAGCAGGGTGATAGTGACAGATCGCTTGGTCATGTCTGAGCAGCTGTAATGGCTGCCAGAGGGACAGTGATTATTAAAGCCTTCCAAGACCGCAAAAATGGACAGACGGGTGTGTGAGTATGTGTGTGTGTTTCTGCGTGTGTGGGAGTTGGACAGTATTTTTAGTCTTTGTTTTTATTCATACCGATATCTCTATTTCAGACATAAATTAATCACTCTTCTCTCTTCACTCCTCCCTCTCTCCTCCCTCTTCCCCTCTGTACCTTGGAGGATGCTAAGCAGGGTCCTCTGGCTGAACARGTTGTCATTGAGGAAGACCTCACACATGTAGAGGCCTCCGTCATTCAGCCCCGGGCTCAGCAGGAAGGAGAAGAAACCCTCTTTTGGGGTAGACAATGGCCCATCCAGGCTCAGCTGGGCATGAGTCTAGATCAATCAAATTCATTCAATCACATTCAATCAATCACATTCATTTATAAAGGCTCTTTTTACATCAGCAGTTGTCATAAAGTGCTTTTACAGTAACCCGGCCTGGACCCTGTGGAGCAGGCAGAAACAGAAGCACGGTAGCTAGGAAAAACCCTGAAGGATAGAACCTGTAGAGGAACTCAGTTTCATACGCACGCAAGCCATGAACACATACACACACATTCCTCTTCTGGGTATACCTTGCATTTGCTCTGTCGGTCCCTCCAGCGGTCGTACCCATAGACCAGGTGTAGTGGTTGATGTTGTCTGCTGTCTTGGTGGTCTTCCAATAGAGCAGGACATAGTCCACCCCGCAAATCGGAGTGCAGCGAGGAAGAGTGGGTCTGGGTGGACTGGCCATTAAGATCTGAGTAAACCTTAGGGAGGGGGAGAGGAGAGGAGGGGGAGGAGAGAGAGAACGGGGGAATGGGGGAGAGGAAGAGAATGAGAGAGTATGTAGTGAGAGAGAGAACGTGAGAGATAAGAATGGAGCGAGAGAGTGGTGGGGAACAGTGATTAGAAAATGTAGGAAGATTTGGTGGGTTTGGAGAGATATAGAGAGAGGGAGGATGAGTGAACAGAAGTGGCAGTGGAGAGAGGAACAGAACAACAGAGGAAAAGAAAGAGAGATGAGAGAGTGCACAGCCAGCAACAGGGATCATGTAATTATGTTTCTGAGAGATAGCTGGTCCCCTTCAGTAGGTCAGTTGTATTGTGCTGCTGATTCCAAGGTGCTGACTCTGTGTTTTAGCTAGACTAGAGGTCTACTGTACACGCGTGACGTCACTCACTATGGCTTATTATTGGTGAACGAGGCCACATTCTATACTTAGAAAAGAGAGAGAGAGAGGGTGAGAGGGGGAGGGAGAGAGAGGAAGAACGACAGAGAGGAACAAGGAGCTGAGGAGAGATGAAGGGACAGAAATAAAAACCATTTGGGTTAGTTGTGGGAGCAGTGGATATAGTGGGAGCCACATATAAAACTAGTCAATTATATAACAATGCCAATACAATGCCGATCCAATTATGGGCACTACACCCTTTCCTCCCTCCTCCACCCCCCCCCCCCCCCCCCCCGTCATTCTATCTCACCATCCACACGGAGGTCCACAGTGAAGGGGAACATAGGGTTGCTGCTGTTACCCCTTGGGTACACCTGGCAGATGTATACCCCCCGGTCAGTGGGGCATATCTGGGGCAGCTTGGCAACCCCCCCCCATGACCTCCTTGCCAATCGTAGGGGCGTCCCGCCAGGGGACAGCCAGGTTACCTCAGAAACGGCYGAGGCGGGGGACACTTCTGCCATCAGACGCAGTGTGCTGTACTGAGGGAGAGTGGCTGAAGGAAAGATAGAGACTGGGACCGATGTAGGAGGTAGGAAATAGGAGAAACGATAGAAGAGATAAAAAACACGTGGGATATTGCTACTACAGTCTGACCTGATTGTGTCAAATAAAGTGGGCATGGGGAATTATTTATACATAATATTTGTATCAATACCATCACAACTGTATATTACATGTATATGGACATACGGTAACGGTAGTTTTGTGTGTAGGACCACCGTTCTATACCTGTGAGGACGGCTAATAGTATGATCTTCTCTCTCAGTTTCTTCTGTTGCTGTATAATCAGACAGGAGTAGCGACCCTTGTCCTCCATTTTGGGGACGAACAGCAGAGAAAAGTCCCCAGTTTCCTGAAAGTTTGAGTCAACCAATCGCATGGAAGCCTTTGAGGCTGCGCCCGAGAACTGCTGCCTCTCATTGGCCGAGAGGACCAGTTTCCAGTGGTTTTCAGACTTCATCTTCCAATTAATGCTCACAGAACCCGTGAGAGGCCAATCAACACAGGGTAAGGTAACTTCCCTGCCAACCATTGTCACAACGACATCACTCCAGTCAGGGTCTGATGATGACAAAAAACACACAAAAAAACAAGTGAGTGAAATAGTGATAGGTCTAACCTTCCAATGGGCTTACAGGGGAACTTCTGCCATGGCTGCTCACACCTATCCAGCTCTATGTGCTCTGTAAAAACGAAAAGGTGCTAGTAGAAGGGGTTGCAGTTGGATCAGGCTCTGGCCTCACTACTGATAGAATCGACCTGAGGAGATAAGAGGTGACTAGTGCTGGAGCCACAATCAACACTCAGACTTAACCCAGAGACGCTCAGCTCTGCTTCTAGAGGACTCTCAAATGGCACCCTATTTCTTAGAGCCCTGGTCCAAAGTAGTGCACTATATAGGTAATAGAGAGCCAGTTGGAACGCAACCCAGGTTTTTATCCTTCCTTTTTAATCAGTAACTGATTTAGATCAGGAAGAGCCAGTGTGTTGTGGACTCTTTAAGCTCAATCAATGGCATTAATGGACCAATTAAACGCCAAGGAGAGATGAGAGCCAGCCAGACTGGACAGATTAGAGATGTGTATCCCTGGTTAGACCTTCAAACGACAGGAATATTTGTAAACCTCTACTGAAATACTACCTTATTCATAAAATATCAAATTTATTTATAGAGCCCTTCTTACATCAGCTGATATCTCAAAGTGCTGTACAGAAACCCAGCCTAAAAGCCCAAACAGCAAGCAATGCAGGTGTAGAAGCACGGTGGCTAGGAAAAACTCCCTAGAAAGGCCAAAACCTAGGAAGAAACCTAGAGAGGAACCAGGCTATGAGGCTATAAAAAAAGGCTATAAAATACTACCTTGATTATTTTGAATGTTATGTTTTCCATATACTTTCTTATAAAAGATCCACTGAACACCGACAGAAGAATCTCACATTCGTTTTCAGCTTCAAAACGAGTGAGTAACCCAGTCACAACAGTTGTATGGGAGAATACTTGCAAGTGAAGGCAATTTGTGCGATGTCATCTATCAATGGTTCAAATTTCACCATACCTTTAGTGGTCGTGTCAGATTGAGTGATGAGCACCACCYAAGAAGAAATAAGAACAAAGAGGAGACATCTAAACTCCATGGTCCAAGCGGAGGCAGCCGAGCAGGTGTAAAGTCAACTCACACACAGACCCACACACACTCTCCACTAGCACCCACCACSACTACAAACAACAACACCCTTCTCTACTCCAGTTTACTAGCAACATTTCTGTATTCATTAAAAGGGAATGTGGTTGCGTTCCAAATGGCATCCTATACCCTATTTAATGCACTTCTTTTGACCAGGGCCAATAGGACTGGTCAAAAGTAGTGCACTATATAGAGGATATGGTGCAATTTGGGGCCAAACTTGTGCCTTTGGTTTGAACAGGATACGACCCGTCCAAAACCTTGATAGTGTTCAGGAAGAGAGTGTCACTGTGTCCACTGACTGGTAGTCTGTTGGTGACTGATAAACACATAGGACTGGCACAGGGGAAAAAGGC
>NC_036845.1:7492700-7513666 GCF_002910315.2 Salvelinus sp. IW2-2015
AGATAGATAGATAGATAGATAGATAGATAGATAGATGGGGAGAGAGAGTAACTGAGAGAGAGAGAGACAGACATTTGAAATGTCTTTATTATTTTGGAACTTCTGTGAGTGTAATGTTACTGTTCATTTTTATTTTTTATTATCTACTTCACTTGCTTTGGCAATGTTAACATATGTTTCCCATGCCAATAAAGCCCTTGAATTGAATTGAGAGAGAGACGAGAGAGAGAGAGCATGGTAGTACTGATCTCCTCCCTCATGGATAAATAATCACTCTAAGCTCTGGCTCAGTTTAATGAGTGCTGCCAATGAGCTAATACCAGACAACTATGAACTCCACTATCCTAGTCACAGACCCACAGGCAACCCCAGGACAGGGTGACGGGAGTGGAGAGGAAAAAGAAGAGAGAGGAGTGAAAGACAAGGCCGGGACAAAGAAAGTGAGGGACAATACGAGGAGAGGGAAGAGTGACCAAATCCAGATGTAACATTGGCCAGAGGAGTGAGGGATGAGGGGAGGGGAAAAATTAGTTCCCTACATGGCTAGGAGAAGGGCTCAGAGTATTGAACATGAAAAGAGGTTGGGAGAATTTAGAGGTGACAATTGTGGACTGACAGAGGAGAGGAGAGGAAATGAGAAATGAGAGGTTAGGGGCAAAGAGTGAAATATGGGATGAGAAGGAGGTAATAACAATGAATCAATGTCCTCTGCAAAACACATGGACGTACAGATTAGCCTTAAAGCTGCAGGATAATATGGCTTTCCTATGTTGCTTTGGTGGACAATAAGAAAATGTTGTTTTTTGATTAGTGGGTGCAGGGGTGAATAACCCCGAGATCTGATCTGGGTCTGCAAGCTTTAGTTCCAGCCCTGTTTTAACACACCTGATTGAGCTAATCAAGGTCTTTAGAATCACACCTGAGGGTGGTCATTTGATTGTGATCTCTGGTCTTCGTTAGTGGTTATTTGACTGTGACATCTGCGTCAAATATGTTGATTGTGACACCAATGTTAGTGGTTATTGGATTGTAACGTTTGTTCCAATGTTTATTTTATTGTGACACTTTAGTAGGCTGTGTCATGATTGTAGGACGTTAGAGCCAAACAGCAGAGGGCGCAATAATCATCCCTTTGCCTCATATCCACCACTGCTGGTATAATGTGCCTAGAATTAGGTAATTGAATGGTACATGTATTACAATTGACCTAATCAATGTAAAATATTGGAGAGGGTGTACTTTCCCATAAATTATCCAACACATTACGGGTAGATTATTTTTGTTCTAAATCAAAACTTGAAGTTTGTAGCATCCTCCATCTAATTTTTTTCATTTCCAATAAAAAGACAGTAGAAAACTGAAGAGGGTACATTGACGAATTTGCCTAGTTAATTTTTTTGTAAAATACAGGCAAGACAGCTCGAGTAATGTGCTCGCCTTGAGGCTCAACAAATGTAGGTGTGCGCCCTATTACCTGTGTTGTCCAGTCAGTGCTGGAAATCAACAAGGTTTCCGTTTTGGATAACACAATCTTTTAAAAAGTATAATTCCTAAAGATTGTCATACTTTAGGGAGTTTCCAAACTTCGTCACATATCGTTTGATTTCAAGGAACTGTGACGTTGCCTAGGGATAGTCTATGACATCACAATCAGTCACACAATAGCGATCTCTCCGCAGTGTGGAAATAGTTGGTAGAGCGCACGCAGTCCAATCCACCTTTTTAGTTTCCAGAGCAATATACATTTGTGAGTTTCTTGTCCGCATCGCTTGGACAGGATTTTTATTCATTTTAACAGGCTCCGACAGAAGCGCAGTCAGTGAAGGACGTTTGAAAACTGACGGTTTGAATGATTGACTTCTGATTAGTTCAGGATTAAGTTCAAACCGGGAAAAGACACGGATAGAGATTTTGTTTTACCAACGACAAAAGATTAATTTTAATCAGCACAGACAGCATGTCGAGAGAGGACGCTCGGAATAGGCACGACTTCACAAAAATGATCGGACTGTTCAGCGTGGTCACGTTGCTGACTTTTCAAGGTAAGAAGGACATATWTCAAAAACCACCATGGAAATTCACCAGCAGCCTAAGCTAATTGTTATCTTCTACTTTTACCACGGTTCGTTTGGTTGCGTTACCTGCCGGAGAGGTTTCAGTTACGATCCAATCAACGTTCAGGTGTACACTAGGTCTTCAAATGTTTTTTCACAATAACATTTTCCTTCTTACGGTTGTGAAATAAATTATTAATAAACAAAGTCTACTTGTCCCTAAACTAATTTGACTAGACTATTTTCTGACAGTGACACTCTCACTCGGTAACATGAGTTTCGGCGTAAAGTAGACGACGCGTTGTTTTTGCTAAGGTGTGGTTCAGTTGGCAATCGAAGTATATTTTTCTTCCTGGTGCCAGCAGGTGCACTTGTTCTTTTCCAAATACAACCCTAGCGCTGTTGCGTGTCCTTGATCCTCTTTCCCCAGGACCACGCTTCTCCTTCAAGGACCACGCTTCTCCTTCAATTCCTTACGTCCCCCTGCGCCTTTTCTTTCCTCTGTCCGACACATCATCCTCGATTAGTTCCAGTTCACAACACATACYTTGGGTTAGAAATAGCTTTTAATGTAAACAGTGCAGCAACAGGGTGTAGCCTAGTTGCCACCAACGCCATAAAGTGATTGAGGCAGCAGAATCGCACTTGATAGCGTCCTTGTGGCCTGTGTATTTTAAATAAACACCTGTGCCCAGATCCATATAAGACCCGAGGGWTGTGGTATATGGCCAATATACCACGGCTAAGGGCTGTTATTAACACGACGCAACGCGGAGTGCCTGGATACAGCCCTTATAAGCTAACTAGACCGCAATCGCACGCAGCCGTGGTATATTGGCCATACATCACAAACCCCTAAGGTGGTTTATTGCTATTATATACTGGTTACCAACATAATTAGAGCAGTAAAAATACATGTTTATCATACCCTTGGTATACAGCATGATATACCACGGCTTTCAGCCAAACGGCATTCAGGGCTCGAACCACCCAGTTTATAATTAGTTGGACCAACTGAGAATATTGTTCTAATTCTAGACATTCAGTTGCATAGTATTGTTTAAATATTCACCAAATAATGTTAAAGGGAAAATCCACTCAAACTATCTTTTGGTATTTTTTTCCTAAGTGTTTTTCATGTCAGCAGTCAAGTTTAAGATATTGGACATAGCCACCAGCCACAAAACCATGATGATGCGTTTTGCATCATATGATGTATTTTACATCTACATGATGATGTGGCTTCTTGAAAGTCCAATATTTTGACTACTTTACATCTGACTTGCAAAACATTTTGGTACTGCATCAGCAGTGGACTAATGYAAYAAAAAAAAGCTAAATTAGAGTTTGAGCGGATTTTGAGCTAACATGGCTGCCATAGAATGTTGTAGTGTCATGTAAATGCATCATAATACTCATTCTAGACATTCAGTTTAATAGTCTTTAAAAAAAATATGCCCCATGTAATGTCAGTGGGGAGCTAACATGGCTAATAAGAAGGAAGACACCGCACACTGTTGTTCATGTTCCCAGGTGATAAAAAATAGGCTATATTAGGCWATATTTAACTTTTCAACTGTGCCATCTTTTGGCGTCACACTTGCATATGAAGATCAAAAGATGTTGGTAATGTATTTGCTGTATTCAGAAGGTTAATTTATTCAGGTGTGGTAGGTTTCGAGCTCAGGTGTGTAGATTCTCTCCCTATACTTGCAGAGTGATCAGGCAAGTTAGCCCAAACAAATGTAAATCTCTATATTCATTTATTTGTAGTGGCAATTTAACCCAGACCTCTATTTTTTCCTTTCCCATGGACAAAAAAGTCAACACTGTCTATGCAAACTTTAGTGCCACAGAAAGAGAGGGTAGTGACCTAGCCGAGGCCTACTGCCTGCTGTAGTTGGTTTCATTTTTATGTTTTTTATATAACCTTTATATAACTATGCAAGTCAGTTAAGAACAAATTCTTATTTTACAATGGCGGCCTACCCCGGCCAAACCCTAACCCGTACGACGCTGGTCCATTTGTGCGCCGCACTATGGGACTCCCAATCACGGCTGGTTGTGATACAGCCCGGGATCAACCCAGGGTCTGTAGTGATGCGGTGCCTTAGACCGCTGCGTCACTCGGGAGCATTGTTGTTCATAACACAATAATAATAATAATATCATCCGGCCCAGAAATGTTATTTTCTGATTTATTTATGGTGTGGACCTTTATCAGCCCAAATCCATTTTTACAGAAGATCTAGTGCAATTAAGGGGAAGGAAAATAGTGACAAACAAAACAAAAGGTTTCTGCATATTTATCAGGGAAAATGCTTGTTTAACCAGTTCAAGTGTAAACAGCTCCCTCTTCACTTTACTGATTTTACTGAAAGAGCCTCTTACACGACAATGTTCAGGCCTTGTTTGTGTGTTTTTTTTGCGGGAGAATGGTTGTTGGAAAATGTTTTCTGTTCTCTGCTAAGCCAAGAAAATCTTGTTTTTAAGGATATGACCATACAGAGTTTCAGTAGCTTAGTAGAGGAAGGTAGGCTTAGTTCAGTTCTCATCAATTTCAATTTAATATAGTCTCATAACCCAGCTTACAGTGTAATAACAGTGAGTTAAATTTGTTTTTAATTAAGGTAGGCTTCTATAGTATGAAAACAATCAATAAAAGACATGTAGTAGAAAATGAAGAGAGAATGAATGGGATTCCACTTTGAGCCCAAAAACGACACTGTAATACCCCCTAACGAGGTGCAGGTCCTATGTGGGTCAGGAGGGCTTGAACCCCATTGCCATGGTGATGTTTTATATTGAAATAGGGCTATGGGGTCAGCTGTGAGTGGTTACGTCGTCTTTGCGGCTGAGTAAACCGCGTTGGTGTGCGTGTGAGAGCGACTGGTGGGCTGGCAGGGTCAGGGGAGAGAGCAGCCTACAGTCACACGCTGTTGGAAGAAGAGAGTGACTAGTGACCAGCAGTGAAGACACTTGAGATCCTCCTGATGGGTCTCTTCAGCCATTTGGGAACAGGTGGCTTCTTTAGAATGATGCAGAGACAGTGCAGGCTGAGGATTGTGTTTCGGAGTCAGTCCATTGGTTGGTAGGTCAGTTGGTTTATAGGACTGAATGAACAACTGATTGTCCCCCCGTCCCCACCATCACTTGAGCTCCCTCCCCCGCCTGCCAGACCCAGTACATACAGGGGGCCTTGTTCTCTTGTCGTTCATGTTCCTGTCCAGCGTTTTTGTTTGAGCGACGTTAGTTATTGGTTTATTCAAACACACTCCCTCCTCTCCCCCTCGCTCTGTCCTCAAGGCCACGCTGTTTATGGGTGTCAGAGGGGGAGGAAGAGAGAAAGATGTGATATTCCACGGATAAAATAATGTGGAATGTTTTTTTAGAGAGATGGGAGAATATAATTGAAACATTCCTATCTAAATCAATGTTTCTTCCCAGACAAACACAGCAAAACAACGCTGCAGAAATAGACTAGTCTTATTTCAAATTGGAAAAGCAACCTTTTTTTGAATGTGTGAACTTGTCAATGAATGTCTGTATGCTCCAGGTGTTATGTTAATGAGGTGTCCTTGCCCCTCCGCTATAGAGCTGCAAATGCCATGGGGATTGGGAAAAGGTCAGGTGTGTGTTTGTTAGCCTTGCTTTGTCTGCTTTTAGTATGGATTCATCACTGGCCCTGTCTCTCTCTCACTCACTGCAGGGCCTGTTTAGCGTAGATTAATAGTTGCCCTCATCACCAGTAAACCTCAGTTGATTCAGACATAAATGTGTGTTTTTAATTTACAGCCAAATGGAGTCGTGAAAGTAATACTAACACCTTGCCCAAACCGGCTGCTATCGTGCGCTATCGTGCATAAATGTATTTTGCCCCCCCCCACACCAAACGCGATCACGACAGACAGGTTAAAATATCAAAACAAACTCTGAACCAATGACATTAATCTGGGGACAGGTCGAAAAGCATTAAACATGTTTGGTATTTTAGCTAGTTAGCTTGTACTTGCTAGCTAACATTAATTTGTCCTGTTTAGCTAGCTTGCTGTTGCTAGCTAATTTGTCCTGGGATATAAACCTTGAGTTGTTATTTTACCTGAAATGGACAAGGATCTCTACTTCGACAATTAATCCACATATAAAACGGCCAACCGAATCGTTTCTAGTCATCTCTCCTCCTTCCAGGCTTTTTCATCGTTTAAATTATATGGTGATCGCATCTAAACTTTCATTGTATTACCACGACTACCGGCAAAGCAGTTTTCGTCTTACTATCACCCACGTGGGTATAACCAATGAGGAGATGGCACGTGGGTACCTGCTTCTATAAACCAATGAGGAGATGGCACGTGGGTACCTGCTTCTATAAAACAATGAGGAGATGGGAGAGGCAGGACTTGCAGCGCGATCTGCGTCAGAAATAGGAACGACATCTATTTTAGCCCTTGGTGTCGCAGACGCTCGTTGGCGCGCGCAAGCAGTGTGGGTGCAATAATTGAATAACATGGGTTTCTAAATTTATTTTTGCGCCGCTCGCACACGCGACGGGTCCGGTCTGGTCAGCATGTAAGTGTGTGTGCGTGGATGATGCCCAACACCTGTGGCCCTGACTCTGCTGCCTCCATGGAATTCTAATTCAATCCTCATTTTATGGCAGTCTATAACAGTCCGTCAATGAACTACATTCCACATAGAATGAAAAGACCTACTACAGTAAGTCAAGCCATAGAGCTTATTGATTGTGTGTGTGTCTATAATCAATGCATGTGGAGAGACAAAGTTATTTTCTCTGTGAACATATTTTCTTTAAATCAAAGACCAGTCTAGGTTGTTGTTGATTTAACAAACATCATTAGACAAGATGGATAGTTCCAGAGTGCGAGTGAGTGCTAATGTGCGAGTGAGTGCTAATGTGCGAGTGAGTGCTAATGTGCGAGTGAGTGCAAATGTGCGAGTGAGTGCAAATGTGCGAGTGAGTGCAAATGTGCGAGTGAGTGCAAATGTGCGAGTGAGTGCGATTGCAAGTGTGTCAGTGAGTGCGATTGCAAGTGTGCGATTTGCGAACGAGTGCGATTGCGAGTTTGCGATTGCGAGTGTGTGAGAGAGAGAGATCAGCAACAGTTCTTGTCACTGAATTGTACATTTTTCTATTGGATTGGGATGCAGGAGCGATAATAGTCGACACACCGCTAGCTAGTGATAAATGAGGGCGTGTAACCTGAGGCTATGCTGTGTAGGGCTGACCCCATTTAGTCGACTGGACGATGGTTTGGTTTTTCAGACAAGCAGTGGCAAATATGTTAAAGAATGTATGGCACACGAGACACCTGTCTGATTCACGGCTGTCTCAGTGGACTAATCCATTGCGGAGGCTGCGGGGTGACACTGGTGTGCCATCCAGTAGTACATTTACTGTTAATTTACTGTTAATTCACATCATTTCTAATCTACAATGTTTGTTTGGTTATGGTAATTACTGTTAATGTATTATTATTATTACTACTACAGTCTTGTCATTGGAGGAGTGGACACATTTTTTATAGAGTGTACAACCTAGGCTACACTTGAGAGTATTGGTTTATTTAATTCCAGTAACGAGTTATCAATTTATTCAGTGTCTTTTGTTTGGAGTTTCCCTGTCAATCTTGAGTAAGGACACCCACCTGATTGTGCATAGAAGTAGGCCTAGGCTACCTGGCCTGCATGCAAATATAGGCTTATAAAGGTCACCATTTGGGGATCTGATAGGCTACTATTTCTGTTTGTCTTAACTCACCATCACTGTGTAGCTTCTCAAAGTAATTTTTAAGGTATTAGTTTTTCTGGATATTTTCTACCTGACATTGATTTTGAGATATGTAGACTTTATTATAAATGACATGAAACTGTTCCATGAAAATGTTTATATGGAATTCATAACTGGCACGCAGATCAGTAGAAATGGTACGATAACTTGGCACTACAAATGGAAAAGGATGCCGACCACTGGTGTCGCCTATTACCGGAAACTTTAGGAGCCTAATGGTAGACTCTGCGAAGAYCAGTAGGCAGAAATGTGTCTTCATTTTTAATTGTAGTGCTTAAAGCATCAGCTCAGTAGCCTACATATACAGTGCATTCAGAAAGTATTCAGACCCATTGACTTTTTCCACATTTTGTTACGTTATAGCCTTATTCTAAAATGTATTAAATCGTTTACACACAATACCCAATAATGACAAAGCAAAAGCAGGTTTTATAAATTTTTGCAAATGTATAAAAAATAAACAAATATCACATTTACATAATTATTCAGACTCTTTACTCAGTACTTTGTTGAAGCACCTTTGGCAGTGATTACAGCCTTGAGTCTTCTTGGGTATGACACTACAAGCTTGGCACACCTATATTTGGGGAGTTTTCCCCATTATTCTCTGCAGATCCTCTCAAGCTCTATCAGGTTGGATGGGGAGAGTAGCTGCATAGCTATTTTCAGGTCTCTCCAGAGATGTTAGATCAGGATCAAGTCCGGGCTCTGGCTGGGCCATTCAAGGACATTCAGAGACTTGTCCCGAAGCCACACCTGCGTTGTCTTGGCTGTGTGCTTAGGCTTGTTGTCCTGTTGGAAGGTATACCTTTGCCCCAGTCTGAAGTCATGAGCGCTCTGGAGCAGGTTTTCATCAAGGGTTTCTCTGTACTTTACTTTGCATCTTTCCCTCGATCCTGACTAGTCTCCCAGTCCCTGCCACTGAAAAACATCCCCACAGCATGATGCTGCCACCACCATGCTTCACTGTTGGGATGGTTTGCTGGGTTTCTTCAAGATGGGGTGGTGTTCCTCCTTTATCTCTACATATTCATTAAACTGACACGTCCTTTCAAAGCATCATGTTTCAGAGGTTGTTAAATAACTAACGATGTATGGATCGTGGGTGTCTTTCCTGGAATGTCTCGGCCCCCCAAAAAACTACACACTTAAGTGCTGTGGGATCCACAGTCCCCCCCCCCTTTGCTCTGCTCCCAATGCATGCTGGGAGCAAACATGGTGGCCCACGATGAGGTCTTACAGAGATCCCCACTGGGAGTGTTTGTGTTTGCCTGGCAGGGTTGCCAGATTGGAGMCCATCCCATCCAATCAAAGGGAGAAGAATTAGAAATCCCACCCTTTTTAAGGAATGCCAAATGCCGTTACGATGAATGGGAGTGGAAGGGTTTACAAAAACATAGCTCTGCTGAGGTCATTGGGGATCAGGTTGGATTGCAACTAGAGCAACACACACACACACACACACACCCGTCTGTAGATGTTATCAAGGCTGGATGTGGTATCAATCAGCTGAAATGCTGATCGTGCTCCTTATCATCCATCCCTCTATCAAAAATGTCTTAGTCACAGCAACACATTTGCACACACACCAGTTTCTGTCGCCCTGCCTGCCTCTGTACACTCAACACAGTATCTTAGAGAAGCAGTGTTTAGCTGTCCATGTTTGGTGTAGGAGATTCTCTTTGACACAGTCCCAGATGATTACCCAGCTACACTGGTCAAACCCCCATCGAGAGAGACTGAGTCTGGTAACAGCCCCTTGAATAAGACATGGCATGACACTGCAGCAACGGTTTCACAGTACRAGTTACCAAGACTCCTGCTGTGCCCAATGAAACTGTGACCCAAACAGTGGTGGAAAAGTACCCAACTGTCATATTTGAGTAAAAGTAAAGATACCTTAATAGAAAATGACAAAAGTGAAAGTCACCCAGTAAAATCCTACTTGAGTAAGTCTAAAAGTATTAGGTTTTAATTATCTAAAGTAAAAAATAATTTCTAATTCCTTATTTATGCCAGATCAGAGACAGTAGGGATCACCAGGGATGTTGTCTTGATAAGTGTGTGAATTAGACCATTTTCCTGTTCTGCTAAGCATTCAAAATGTAACATACATTTTCCCTGACACCCAAAAGTATGGAGTAAAAAGCACAATATTTTCATAAGGAATGTAGGGAAGTAAAAGTAGTCAAAAATATAAAGTACAGATATCCCAAAAAACTACTTAAGAAAAACTACTTTAAAGTACTACTTAAGTACTTTACACCACTGGACCCCATCCACCAACCAAAGCACTAGGACTATGCTGCTGGTTAAGGGGTCTGAGAGGGGGTGGGGGGYTAGTAGGGCCTAGAGGGGTGGGTACAGTTGGAATGAAGGGGGCAGCGTTAGTGGGGGATGACATCATACTTTTAAATTCCACAGTGGCAACTTGGCACAGGGATATAAGGGGATTTGGAGGAGAGGGACTGGGAGGCAGGATCTGCTCATTTGTAATTTAGCATCATCCTCTCTCTGACAATTTAACAGTGACATCCAGCTATCACTGATGGAGTTGGGCCAATTATCTCTAACCTTTCTCTCTTTTTAACAAATATCTCCTCACACTTTTCTCGTCTTTCCCTCTCTCACCTTCCTCCCTCTCGATTTGTAAAATCCTCTGTGGTGCACTCAGCAGATCTGTATGGCACTGAACACAGAGTTCTTGACATTGTCCTAGCTACACACTTTTACGGACACGCATTTCCGTTGTCATTAGCAACCTTAATGTGTCCAGATGGAGAGTGTGGTTTGTGTTATTGATCCTGTATCGATCAGGGAATGATGCAGTATCCATATGTTTTATTGAAAACATTTAGGTCTCGCGCTGACGGCTCCGTCAAACCCCTCTCTCGCTTTCTCTCTCTCTCTCGGTCTGTGTATGTGTGTCCAAGTCAGTTTGACAGTTACCACCACTTTTGCTCTCCCATTCTCTCTCACTTTTTTTCACATCACATWGTTTTTTTCATAGTGTGTTGTATGTTATCCGTGATGTCACAACCTGTCTCTTCCACTTCTACACCCCCAGTTGCCTTATTCTCTGCATCTCAGTTCAGCTCACTTTGAAGGTCATGTCAAACTCACACTTACCAGCCTGTCTGGACAGACAGAGACAGGGCTGAGGGAGGATATTTACTTAGTTGTGACAGGACCTTGTTTACAGTGACACTCCCAAGACCCAACCACATTATCACATTCTACTCTGGGCTGTTGATGGTGAAGAATTGAATGTCCCTGTTATCGCTCCTTCTTCCCAAAGTGTGCACTTGTTCCCTTCCCTGATTGGAAATGACTGGTATTACAAATATGGTGTAAACTCCCATTAGTCCATGCCTCCACCAATCCAACGCTTTTAGATTTGRGGGAAGTAGTTATTTAGAGCAGGAGAGAGGACGTACCGTATTACTGGGCTACAGCCAGGGAAGACATTTAGGAAGTGAAGTGGGAGTTTATTTAATGTGGGACATTTTWTCAGAGATAAGAGTGGAGCTGGAACAGAACATTCAGTTATGTTTAAATTGTTCAAGATAAAACAGAGATATTAGTGTGCTCAGTCTTCTATTTCCTGATGTTCTTTTGAATCTCAGAAACKTTAAAGTGAAGATGGCGGTTGGCAGACTGCATTTCTGATTAGTCACAACACACTGATGCCCACAGCTATTAACCTTACCAGCTCTGTTTGGCTTGTTCTGGGTGCATCCCAAATGGCTCCATATATAGTGCACTCATTTTAACCAGAGCCTTATGGGTCCTAGTCGAGTGTGCACAATATAGGGAATAAGGTGCCATTTGAGATGTAACCTCTGTCAATTATAGTGTAGTTATGCAACTGCCACCCAAAGCAAACCTCATGATGACCTTTTTCAACCTGAATTTCTACAGAAGACTAGCCTATCTGAATGATCACCATTGAGATTCATTGTAGCCACCAGGACTGGTAGAAAGGAGACTGGAGTGACAGGTTGGCCTTTTCCTCTCACTGGGTTTTGTCAACAGGGCATGCCAAAGTGTTTGTTTACTACAGATAGTCTTGGCACTTCATCTAAATAGAATTTTGTGTTGAATGAGCCACCCCCCCCCACAAACACTATAGCTGATCCCATCCTTCTTACACAGCCACAGTGGGGTCTCTGACTCAGTCCTATTCCTTTATCCCTCTGCTCTCTGACAGCCCTCTAACTAATGAATCCAATCTACCTCCTGTAGCTCTATCCCTCCCTCTTTCTTTTATTCTGCTTTTCTTCATGTCTCACTCTCCCTCCATGCCTCCTACTTATCTTCCTTCCTCCTACTCCATGTCTCACTCTCCCTCCATGCCTCCTACTTATCTTCCTTCCTCCTACTCCATGTCTCACTATCTTCCCTTCTCTCTCTTTCTCTCTGTCTCCCCCATCTCTCCCCCTCCCTCCATCTCTCTGTCTGTTGATTTCCTCTGAGTAGCTTCTTAACTTCCTCCTCTCTGTAATTTGGTCCTCGTAATTGATCCGTCTGTTCAGTAAGCTCCTGTCTTACAGTCCGTGTCCCCCTCTCCTTCCGTCCCTCCTTCCCCTCATGCCCCTCTTCTCTTTCCTGATCATCAACTGCCTCGTTTCTCCTGTTTAATAATAGAAGTCTTGTTCCCTGTCTTTCTCTGCTTCTCCTCTTCCCGTCCTCTCCCCTCCCTGTCATTGCCTCTCTTTCCCTGCCTCTGCTTCCTTGCCTATTCCCTCTCTCTCTCTCCGTCTCTCTCTCGTCCCCCCTCTGTCCTATCCCTCTCTCTCCTCTCCTTCTCTCTCTCTCCCCCCTCGTCCATTCCCTCTCTTTCTCTCCCGTCTCTCCTCTCCCCCTCTTCCTATTCGCCTCTCTACTCTCTCTCCGTCTCGCTCTCTCTCCCCTCTGTCCTATCCCGCTCTTTCACTAACATTTCAACCTAAGTTTCTCTTTTAAGTCTACCAGTACAAACTACTTCTGCCTTGTGCTTCTTTCCCTCACTGTTTTAAGTGGTGCCTTTCTATACAACATGTTATTGCTCCTCTATTGCAGTCTCTCTCGCCTCCTAACAATGTTCCCGTTTCTCCCTCCCTCCCGCTCGTCACCAGAAGGCAGTTTTTGAAGGTTAAGTTGCTCGACAGTGCGAACTTTCCCAACAATATCTTCTCAAGCTCTCCCTCCTCCTCCCTCCCTCCCTGCTGCATGAAGTGGCACTCACGCCCTTCCAAACACCACACCACTTAAATAAAAAGAAAATTATTCACAACCTCAAGCTCAATGGTGGGCGAATCAGATTGACTAGAGAAGGAGGAGTTGTGTTGAGGGAGAGGAAGGAAAAGCAGATGTAGGGTTTTATCAGACTAACCTGTACCCACCAGAAGATGCGTGTGGCACACCAATCGTCTAGAACCCTATTACACTCTCAGGACCACTGGCTTGCTGTTACAAGGACTAGATGCACATACACAAATGTGAAGTTATAGCCAAGGGTCATTCCTCCTAAATGTACATCTTGGTTACTACAGCAGTTGGATTGTTGGAATGAAAAAGCGCATATCTTGCCTTGATTGTGAGATACTCCATTCAATCCAAGTACTGTTGTACGTGGGCCAGCCAGCATTGGTGGTAAATATGACACTGTTGTTTTTGACAGGCCTGCCAATTGTTGTTCCTAGTGAAGTTCCTCAGTTTACCTCCTTTCCTAACTTCGGTTTCCCCTTCTCCCTTCCCCCAGGGCCACTAGAGCTTCACAGAGCACGCCTTTACCTTAGAACTCTCCTGCCTCCCCCTCCGCTACGCGAATTGCCAGGCTCAACCCCCCCCCCCCCCCCCCCCTTGCCGGGCAAGCTCCTCCCCCCTCCTCACCGGCACTCCTCCCCTCTTCCTCCTTCCAGCTCACCTGTGTGTCTGTGTGAATGGACAGAGCTGTCTGACTACCCAGCTCCAAAGTTAAGCTCCAAACAATCTAGTCAACCTCTCTCATCAAGCACATTTTATTGGCCACATTAAACGTGTTTAGCAATGTTATTTGCGGGTGTAGTGAAATGCTTGTGCTTCTAGTTCTGACAGGCAGCAATATCTAACAAGTAAACTAACAGATTCACAACAGAATACTAATACACATAAATCTAAGTAAAGGAGTAGAATTTAAGAATATATAAATATATTGAGCGCAATTCAGAGCGCATTAGACTAAGATAGTTTATGTAAACGTTAGTGATTATTAAGTCCATGATTTCATCTGTGTAGGTAGAAACCTCTCTGTGTTAGGGAAGAACATTGTTAACATGTGGCCTTTGAGATTAAAGCTGTTTTTTCAGCTCTCATCTACTTTGATGAACCTGTACTGACTTCGCTTCTGGATGAAGGCGAAGTTGAAACATGGTTAAGGAAGGTGGCTAGTGGTGGAGAACTACTTTGGTTGTTGGTGTATGTTTAGTTCCGTTGGTGTTGTGTATCTCCTTCATGCTAGTCGACTGGCTTCTTAGCACTTATGGGCTCTTCAACACACGGAACTCTCATACAACGGGGGGGGGGTACAGAGCCAGGCATGTCACTGGGAACCATCCTGGGTGTTCTGGCCTTGTATGCAGCTAGGGCAATTTCCTGATTTCTCCTTAACTTTCAGTGTCTTTTTATAGGAAACAATCCTCCCTCTCCTTTCTCACTCTCCTCCTCTCCTCCCTACGTTCACTCACCTCAGTTGATTCCGTCCTCAGTGATTTCATGAATTCAGCTCTGTCGTGCAAAGCCCTCTCTGGGAGGCTGTGTGTGTGTGTTCATGGTTTGCGACGGGTGAGGGCTTTGGGCGTGGGAAACGGTAGACGAGAGATGCGAGAAAGAGAGAAATGTGCTGTGACGCCAGCCGCTATTAGAGCTGTAAACACTCTGATTTTAAACCCACATTTAAATAGACATTGGCCTAGGAATGTTGGGGGGGGGGGGGGGGGCTGCTCTCTAACAGAACACAAGCGTCTTTTAATTTCTCTTTTAATAGATTCCCAAAGCCCCACCTACCAACTTTTGCATTGCTCTCGTTTTCTCGTTCTTTCTCTCCTCCCAACACGGAATAGCTTTATCCGCCATAGAATATTGATGTCCTCCCTAGCTATAACCCTCCTCTCTGCCATCCTCCCTTTTCCTCAATTCTTTGGCTTTCTTCTCTGCACCAGTCAGGTCCCTTCCACGCTCCCTCCCTCGCTCCCTCTCTGTCTCTCCCCCCTCATTCCTTCCAGCTGACTCCATCTCTCCCCTCAAAACCACTGTCATCTTCCTTCCTGTTCCCAGCTCAACTCTTCTTTCCTCTCGCTATCTGTCTTCCTCTCTTGTTCTCTTATTTCTCTCCATTTCTGGCCTACTTTCTAGCTCTCGCTCTGTGTGTGTGTGTTCCCTACTCTGCCTATATTTATTTACATGCACAGGGAGTGATGGATGGAAAAAGGTTTATATGGAGGGATGCATGGATGGAGTGGGTTTGGTGGCTGGCAGGATGTGAACAGACGCTGAACAGTTCTGTCAAGCTAAACATGGCTAATGACTTGGCAAATGGCTTCCTGCGTTCGTTGAGTCATTTTAGTGTTCTGTCAATGTCATCAGTTAGTTAGTTCAGTTCCATTTCAGTATTCTAAGATTGACACTTTCTCAAGTCCTCTCTGGGGACTAAATCTGATTTCATACTAGTGCCAAATGTAACTAGAGTATGAACTGGKCTTTATAAGGCAGAGATCTAGAGTTGGAGCTCATTCTAGAGACTGAAGCATAATAATGAGACTTAGATTCACACTTCTATTGTAGAACGTGCATTCCCATCCACAGCTCCTCTCCCCTCTTTCTGTACATGTCTCGTCCCCTTGTTGATGACATAATTATGCGGTGTCCAATGTGACAACCGCAGCTTAGCGACATAATGAGAACAAATTAATATTCACAGCGTGGGAAGGTGAACTAACACTACTCAGCTTGTTTGTATGTTCCAGTGTTGTAATAGTCAGTTGTTCATAAGGACTGTCTCTTTGGTGTAATCAGAGTTAGTGGTGTTAGTGAATGTGAGACGACCACCCTCTGTGCTAAGCGGCTGTACACTGAGGGTACAAAACATTCATATTGAGTTGCACCCCCCACAGCCTCAATTCGTCGGGGCATGGACTCTACAAGGTGTCGAAAGCGTTCCACAGGGATGCTGGCCCATGTTGACTCCAATGCTTCCCACAGTTGTGCCAAGTTGGCTAGATGTCATTTGGGCGGTGGGCCATTCTTGATACACACTGTTGAGCGAAAAATCCAGCAACGTTGCAGTTCTTTACACTCAAACCGGTGCGCCTGCAACCTACTAGCATACTCCGTTCAAAGGCACTTCAATATTTTGTCCTCATCTCTCCCTCTGAATGGCACACATACACAATCCATGTCTCAGTTGTCTCAAGGGTTAAAATCCTTCTTTAACCTGTCTCCTCCCCTTCATCTACACTGATTTGAAGTGGATTTAACAAGTGACATCATAGCTTTCACCTGGTCAGTCTGTCATGGAGAAAGCAGGTGTTCTTAATGTTATGTATACTCAGTGTATATGGTGTGAGTTGTGGTTTAGAGGAAGGGGGTGGCATTGTCCTACCATGCAGATGTAGCTGGAGTTAACAAAACCCCCATACAATGATACATCTACCATTCTCTAGATTTCAGTATGTACTGCACATTCTCTGTTGTCCGTACCATCCCATCTGAATCAGTCTGTGGGAGAGGAGCAACAAGGCCTGTTCTATAATTGAAGCTGAATGCACCACCAGACCAGGAGATGTGTTGAAAGATGGAGATGCTTGAGCTCCATCCTCCTCCAGGCACCCAACCATCAGAGCACCTAGCTAACCCAACCATCAGAGCACCTAGCTAACCCAACCATACAGAGCCCACCTAGCTCTAACCGCAACCATCAGAGCACCTCGCCATAACCAACCAATCCAGCAGCACCTCGACCCCTTACCCAACCATCCAGAGCACCTCGCTAACCCAACCATCAGAGCCACACTAGCCTAACCCAACCATCATGAGCACCTAGCCTAACCCAACCATCAGCACGCGCACCTCAGGCTAACCCAACCCATCAGAGCAAGCTCGCCCTAACCCAACCATCAGAGCACCTACGCCTAACCAACCATCAGAGACGCACCATCAGCACTACTACCAGCATAGCAGAGCACCTCGCACAACATAAGACTGCTACCAACCATCAGAGCACCTCGATACACACCATCAGAGCCACGCGCTAAATCCAAATCAAGCAGACACTCGCTAACCAACTCAGATCACCCAGAGTACACCTACCAGAGACTGCTAACCGCAACCATCAGTTAGCACCTCGCTAACCCACCATCAGAAGCACTCAGCTTAACCAACATCAGAGCAACTCAGCTAACCAAACACAGAACTGCTAACCAACATCTGGCACATACCTAACCAACCATCAGAGCCACTGCTACGCCTACACGCCTACTACAACCATCCAGAGCACCTGCTAACCCAAACCATCAGAGCACCTAGCTAACCAACATCAGAGCACCTAGCAACACCTAAGCACCGAGCACCAACCACAGAGCCCCACCTAGCCTAACCCAAGCACCAGCACCCCCCGCACCTAGCAACCCAACCATACAGCAGCCACCATGTCTAACATCCAGCCACCAGTTCAGAGCACCTAGCTAACCCAACCACCAGAGCACCTAGCTAACCCAACCACACAGAGCACCTAGCTAACCCAACCACCAGAGCACCTAGCTAACCCACCACCAGAGCACCTAGCTAACCCAACCACCAGAGCACTAGCTAAGATCAGAACCTAGCTAACCAGCCAGAGCACCTAGCTAACCCAACCACCAGAGCACCTAGCTAAACCCAACCATCAGAGCCACCTAGCTAACCCAACCATCAGAGCACCTAGCTAACCCAACCATCAGAGCACCTACAACCCACCTCAGAGCACCTAGCTAAAAACCCCAACGCATCAGAGCACCTAGCTAACCCAACCATCAGAGCACCTCGCTAACGCCAACCATTCCAGAGCACCTCGCTAACGCCAACTCGGACCGTACAAATCAGAGCACCCGCTTAACTCACACATCAGAGCACCTCGGCTAACCGGCAACATCAGAGCACCTCGCTAACCCAACCATCAGAGCACTCGCTAAGCCCAACCATCAGAGCACGCTAGCTAACCCAACCATCAGAGCACCTAGCTAACCCAACCACCAGAGCACCTAGGAAACCATCTGAACTCAGTCTACCATGGCTGAACGGACAGGAGATGGAGAGAAAGAAAGTGAGGGATGGGAAAGCGAGAAGTAGATAATTGTTCAGCACACAGAGATAAATGTTCCTTAGCAGTAGCTAAAGGGGGAGACGAGAGGAGAGAGGGATAGGGAAGAGAGGAGAAAGGGAAGCTCGTTTCAACACCATCAGCGGTGGTAATGAGACACAGGTGCTGCCTGTGAAACCACCGAGACTGTCAGAGGGGGAGGAAGGGGAGCGGGGGAGGAAGGGAAGAGAGGGAGTGTGAGAGAGGAAGGGAAAAGAGAAGGGAGGTGAGTGAAGAGGGCCAAAGAAAGATGGAGAGGAAGGGAGAGGCTGAGGAGAGAGGTGAAGATGGATGATGAGAGACAGACAAAGGGAGGGCACAAGCTGCACAGGAAGAGATGGAGGACAAAGGAGGTGTGAACACTGAGAAATTTGAAGTGTCCGTGTGGGATAGCGAGTGTGAGCAACACACACGACAAGCCAAGGGGGCCTACTGTACTGTACCTGCAGTCCTCGTTAGAGAGCAGTAACAGAGTGGTAGAACAGTCGGAGGTGATTAGCAGGAGAGAGCCTAGAGACGCAGGAATTCTAACCTGTGTGTGTGTGTGTGGAGCGTAGGGCTGGGAATTGCCAGAGACCTCAAGATAAAATATTATCACGATACTTAGGTGCCGATACAATGTGTGTTGCGATTCTCAAGATTCTTTATGTATTGCAATTCGATGTTCCAAAAATATTACTCACCATATGTCTGCTGCAGAGGGACAAGAGAGAGCCATGAAAAACAAGTTTTGATCAGTCATAGAAATAAAGATGCTGAAAACAAATGGACTCCCTATTTAAAAAGATGGAGAACAAGCTATGAAGGAAAAATACTGGAGATTTGGTGCAGGTACAGCCATCTAGTGCACAAATAATATTGTAATATTGTCAATARGATATATCGTCAAATTATATCGATAGGTAACKGCATCGATTCCCCCCCATCATCACTAGTGGAGAGCAAATGCAAGAGTGTGTGTGTGAGGGACATCAGAGGGAGAATGGCCTTTGTATTCAGAACAGAACTGAGTAAATATTTTGGAAGGGCCTGCTGTGTGGGGTAGATTGTTATTTGTGGCGGCAGATGAGAAACGAGGAGACGAGGAAGAGGGGAGGAGGGGGAGGAGACGAGGGAGAGAGAGAAGAGGGGAGGAGGAGAGCTGAAGAGCTCAAAGGAGTGCAATTGTTTACCCCACTATAGAACGTAAAGTCTGCTCTGCTCAGGGACCATGGAGAGATATCAACATAAACTACTCTGCTCTGCTCAGGGACCATGGAGAGATATCAACATAAACTACTCTGCTCAGTGGCCGCATGGAAGAGATTATCAACATAAACTACTCTGCTCTGCTTGGGACCATGGAGAGATATCAATATAAACTACTCTGTTCTCTCCCTTCATTTGCTGCCAAATTAAGTGATGTAGAGCACCCTGCTACAGAGCTGCCCTCTGTCAGTCTGTGGCCATAGACACGGGGGGCCCTGGTCAAAAGTAGTGCACTATAAAAGGAATAGGGTGCCATTTGGCATGCGGTCAAGACTGGACAGTGAGTTCCTCTCCTAGTACTGTGTTCTGTTCCTCACGGTGGAATGGCCACTAGCTCAGTACACCCAGTATTGTTGCTGGAGCTGGGATGAGGCCATGAGTTTCACCTGCACTAAGATGAGATAAGACATGTGAGATGAAGTGGGGTTCACTTGGTAATACCACCCATGAGATGGGGGACAGTAAGGACACACACAGTAGGGCTGGGAATTGGCAGGGACCTCACGATAAGATATGATCACGATACTTTGGTGCTGATTCAATGTTCCAAACATTTCTCACCATATGTCTGCTGCAGAGAGACGGGAGAGAGCCATGAGAAAATTAGTTTGGATCAGTCATGGAAATGAAAAGTGCTGAAAACAATTTGGCGTCCTATTTAACAAGATGGCGAACAAGCTATACAAATACTGGAGTCTTGGTGCAGCCAACTGCCGTCAATACGATATAATGTCAAAAATAATATCCTGATATGTAACTCTGTAGATTTCCCCCCTTGTCTAACACAGTGTGACCTCCTGCCCCATGGTGTATATGTTTTTAGCCATTGTGTCGAGGATAGGGCAGTGTGTGAGGGGGGGAACGACAAGAGGGGTCATTCATTCATGAGAACACACACACGCCCCACCCCCAGCCTTTCATCTCCACACTCACAGGCCTCTGTTGTTCTGTCAGTCTCACATGACGAAGCGAGCGATGGAGGAAGGAAGGGAGAGGGGGATGTGAAGGGCTGAGGAAGGCAGAGGCAGGAAGAGAGCATGTGCTTCTAGATTCCTGTTCCATTTCAGAGTAGCTGGTTGTTGCTGTGGCTTTATCTCCATCTATGCTATTTCCCTCCTCTCTCCTCTCGCTCTGTTGTCTCTCTGTCTGTCTCTGTCTGTCTGTCTGTGTCTCTGTCTGTGTCTCTGTCTGTGTCCTCTGTCTGTGTCTCTGTCTCTGTCTGTCTCTGTCTGTCTTGTCTCTGTCTGTCTGTGTCTCTGTCTGTGTCTCTGTCTGTCTCTGTCTGTCTGTGTCTGTGTGTCTTGTCTGTCTCTGTCTGTCTGTCTGTCTGTGTCTCTGTCTGTGTCTCTGTCTGTGTCTTGTCTGTCTTGGTCTGTCTGTGTCTCTGTCTGTGTCTCTGTCTGTCTGTGTCTCTGTCTCTGTCTGTCTGTTCTGTGTCGCTCTGTCTGTCTGTGTCCCTGTCTGTCTGTCTGTGTCTCTGTCTGTCTCTGTCTCTGTCTGA
>NC_036845.1:7516091-7525923 GCF_002910315.2 Salvelinus sp. IW2-2015
TGTGTGTGTGTGTGTGTGTGTGGTGTGTGTGTGTGTGTGTGTGTGAGAGACTAGCTGCAACGTGTGTAATTAGTTCCTCTGACCTCCCTCTATGCTGATGGATGGGGCTCTGATCTGGGGTGGAAATCTGGGATCAGTGTGGCAGATCCGCTCCTAATCAACGCTGCTCCCTGGAACGCCAGGTGGGAATGACTGCTCCGGAATATCACAGGAGCTGGAATTTAACCATCGCTCAAATCCCTTAATGGGAAACGCAACAAGCAGTCTAATTTTAAAGGATACAGAGATGAAGCTTATACCCTTCCTGTGTGTGTGTGCGCCTGCATGTGTGCGGGTCTGTGAGTGTGTGTATGCTACTTTGCTGATGTGGAGCACAGATAGCATGATAACAGAGATATGGAACGCCACTTTGCCCTCGTACTATTAGATAAKATTTGTTTTTAACACTGAAACAGGACTTCCCCTAAAATACCAGTGGTTAATTTTTACTCACACAAATAAGGAGATCGTTGTTGACTGAGTAAGACACAAACTTTCACTTTCACAACTGACAGTTTTGGTTTGATGGTGACGGTTTGGGGGCAGGGTTAAGTTTCTGCAGTTGCACTTTGTCTGTTAAAATTTGAACTTAACACTGAAACAGGAAATTGTCCTAAAAGACCAGTGTGTTGCTTAGTAAGGAATGTAGTCCACTGGATGGGAACTAACCCACCCATTCTACTGGACTCTGTATGTTATAGCTTGAGATGACAATGTGTGTGATGATAAAAAATAAATAAAAAAAAAAACCCTCTCATTCCTTTTCATAAAGATGTCCTCTGGCCCAAATCAGAACTGAACGTTGATACTAATGTCAGAATTAAAAAGAGTTCCCATCCTTTAGTGAACAAAATTAGAACACGTTGTGATAACGGAATGAATAGTTGCAGGTCTTGGTTTGGGGGGGGTGAGCATCTTTGCATTTTTTGAACAGAAATGACACAGTGAAAGGTGGATTAGGCTACAACACAATAGAGCCTCAATTGTCTGTCCCTCTGTCTGTGTGTTACTGATTACAGTCTGATGACTATGGGTCCTGTGGTAGTAGGGCATCAGAGCATGACTGGGACTGGGAGGGCCATGAGAGAGGGTCTATTTAGGGACCGTGTCCTATTTCCCCATCCTATCTCTCCTCTCCCATCTCTCTATCCATCACTCTATCTTAACAGAATAGACAAGTCAACAAAGGCAGCCCCTCCCAACTGTAATGACTGGTAGATGGGTGACTGTTCCTGCCTGATGGTGTGTGACTGTGTAATCGTGTGCACTATTGTTCCTGTGTGATCTTCAGAGAGCTGCCATTGCCTTAGATCAGTGTGCAAAGCCCAAAGAGAGGCAGGTAAATGTCCACTCAATGATTGTTGCTTTAATAAACCCTCAGTGATGTGTACGTTTGGACCACTTCAGTAACAAACTGTTTAACCTGCTAGCTCACGATGGACACAGTATCACGCGCCAGTCACCATGGTGAGTAGTAATATACCAACTCCCTATTTGTGCTGTAGAGGGTGTTGATTTGAAAGCGCTATAGGACATGACTGTTGGTTGGTTCACACCATTCTCTCTTACAATGTAAACTAAGCTCCTATTTAACCCATTTATGATATACAGAGGGAGGCTGTGTTCTCTCTTACTCCATCCTCTCTCTCTCATACTTTAGCTGGGTTTCATGTGACCTGCCACCTATTCGAATGGAACAATGGCAGGAGGGAACCCATCTGTCTGCTGGTCCTAACATACCTGAGAGAAACAGCAGGACAATGGAACTGTTCTGTTACTTCCTTCACAAAGAATCTTTCTACCCCTTTGTGCGCTCTCCTCTCTCTCGGCCTCTTGGTGTCTCACATTGTATGTCTCTCTCTCGCTCTCTCGCTCTCCCGCTCTCGTCGCTCTCCTCGCTCTCTGCTCTCGCTCTCTCGCTCTCTCGCTCTTTCGCTCCTCGCTCTCTCGTCTCTCGCTCTCACTCCTCACATCACTCACTCACTCACTCACTCACTCACTCACTCACTCACTCACTCACTCACTCACACTCACTCACTCACACTCACTCACTCACTCACCCACTCACCAGACTCACTCACTCACTCACACCTCCCTTGCTTGTCAGCAGTGATTCATTCCAACAGGCTAGCTTTCTAATTTAGGCCAGAGTCGTCCTCAGCTGTTCTGATGTAGTCGATCAGCTGATAATATCTGACCAAGTGTTCACTACCCTGTCCCTCAGTCAGCGTTCTGTTAGCCAGCCATATGGTCAGGCATTGGTTTGATGCATGAGTCCTGATCCAATCAGACAGATTGTGGTTTAATGCACTATACATATCACATACACCAGGGGTAGGTAACCCTGTTCCTTGTGTTCCSCAGGTACTCCAGGATTTTGTTCCAACTAGGCACTACACCAGGGGTGCGTGTAGTTAGCTTGAATATGTGCTATGTTGTGGAACAGTTTCTACTGAACGACACGTTTTCCCAAAATGTTCTTGAATGGACTCTGAGATAGGTTTTCTCCGTTCGGTAGGTGTGTCGGGTCTTGAAGTAATGACTGACGTATTTAAAGGGCAGCGGTGCATTTTGAACTCCCAACTCCTCCCTGTTTAACTGGTTGTTCAGTCCTGCACTGTTTCACTTCAATAGAACGTTGGATTATGTTTTTCTATACTGAACACGGCCCTGACCAACTTAGCTAATTGATCTGTTCAGTGATTGCCTAAATTCAAGACACCTGGTCTTCCAGGTCGGTTAAATCAAAAACATGAAGTGCCTATGTCTTCCAGGACCAGGGTTGTCTTCCAGGACCAGGGTTGTCTTCCAGGACCAGGGTTGTCTTCCAGGACCAGGGTTGTCTTCCAGGACCAGGGTTGTCTTCCAGGACCAGGGTTGTCTTCCAGGACCAGGGTTGTCTACCTCCTGATGTACACTCTTTGAATCCTCTAAAAGTATCAGCAATTGGATTGGTCTCCCGTGTCTTTGATTGGGGGACGGACCCTTTCAAGCCACGACGGCGACCAATGGGCATGTGTAATTAGGTTTGAGTGACAGCTCTAACAAAAGCAGGAAGAGCAGCTGGGAAACGTCCCAAGGTGACTTAAAGTTGAACGTAACCGATGGCAACAAGGGAGTGCGGCAACACCGCTGTTTGTGTTGTCGACGAGGTGTAAACTGAGGTGTTGTCATGGAATCTCTCACTAAACCCCAGTAGTGATTTTATACAGCAGATGAATCAGAAGCTCACACCTACTGTAACCAAACATATCCCCTTGTTATAGGCACATTGTTACACTGCTCAGGAGTGATGGAGTCTCTCCTGAGACACACACACACATAGAATGCAGACAGTTTTGAGTAGTACAAAAGGCCAGCACTTGATAAAGTTGCAATTGTGTATATTTATGTCCATAACTTAAAAACCTTTTGGAGAAGTTCCTGTCTGGTGTAGCGTGTGTCTACCTGATCACCTGCCACTCCCTGTGATCCTAGACCTGTATAATTGATGGTAACTCTATTCTGGGGCTGAGGAGGTGAGATAGTGGCAGACGACAGACACTGGCTGAGAGGGATGTCGGCCTGTTTTTTTTTGCTGAAGCTGGCAGCCTGCTAGACTCGCTAAAGAGGTGTAGGACAAGGCTAGAATTAAAAAGAGATCAGGGAAGTTTGAGAAACTGATCCCGAATCTGTGTTTAGGGGTTACTACCGGAAGTTTCCCCTGACACTGATCTGAGGTATGGTTTGTGTTTGTTAGGATCTCCTTGAGGAGGTTTTGGTTGGAATGAGGTGGAGTGAGAAGACTAGGCCAGAACCAGATGAACAAGGATAGACCAAAGCTAGAAGGATAAAGTGTGCGAGAGAGGGAGGACCTGGACTGAAATAAAGTGGGGAAATAACAAAGCTGTCATGGCCAGACAGTCCCAGAGGAGAGGTGGACTGTACTGTAGCAGTCGGTTTTTTCCCAAATGCCACCCTATTCCCTTTATAGTGCACTACGTTTGACCCGGGCCCACGCATCCATCGAGACTGTAGCAGTATAACTGCAGAGAGACTGAGTCATGCAGTAGCAGCAGTATATTTGGCTGAGGAGAGCAGTGTCCTCTCTGTTCTGTGTAAACAACCATGTGTTGTCTTTATGGGGCCTGAACAGGCCAACAACCAGACAAAGGCCCACAACACAACCACATGTGCATCCTCCTGTAGTCTCTCTGGAGTCACAAACCCATCCTCTTTCTTTATATTGTTCGCTCGCTCGCTCTTTCTTGTGCCCCCCCCTCCCCAGTGTAAATGTTTCTCTTTATCAATAATGGAGGTATGAGAAGAGGAGACCGCTGTGCTCTTTTTCACCAGGAAATGAATAATTCAGCCTGTAGAGACGAGTGCCTGCCTGGGCCTCGCCGTGTGTCCGCTTGGGTGTGTGTGCGCCCGCTTGTTTTTTGTTTAGTTGAGTACTGGGCTTTTGCTTTGCCTGTGCCTCTTAAATTATGTAGAATGTACTGTACAGAATGGTACAAAACCATGTCAATGTTCAGTACTGTATGTTAGTAGGTAAACCCCTTAGGAGACTACGCTACTCTGGACATTTAGTGCACTACTGTTGCAACTAAATTCAGCTACTGTATGGCTGCACTCAGTCATATGATGCATGCCCTATGAGCCCTGGTCAAAAGTAGTACCCTACTGTATTTAGGGAATAGGGTGCCATTTGGGGTGGAGCTTATTCAAAGTCTGCCTCTATAACGATCACTCCATCCAAACAAACTCACTGGACCAGAATTGACCTTCTGTTCTCTGGTATGTGCATACCTGTTGAGAAGGAGGGGAGGGGGTAGAGAGGGAGAGACTGGGGGGAGAGAGAGCAAGGGAGGAACGAGAGGGGGGGAAGGGTGGAAATCCACTGAGATACAGCATGTAATACATTTAGTCTGTAATTTCCTTCTGGGGTTTCTGCAGTTAAAGGGACTGGAGGCCCCTGTCAGATCCTGCTGGAAGGCATTTCAGTTGGAGGCATACTAACTATTGAAATGTCTTTGTGTAATTAAGTAACAAACTTGACTTTTTGTGTGGAAATGTTAACATACTCCCTACAGAACAAACTCTAATACAAAGCATGTAAACAAGCTTTGGTATGCAAACAGACAGGGGGAACACACATGCCCACATACACAGCATGATGCCCCACAGACACCACATACGCTGCTGCTACTGTGTATTATCTAACCTGTTGCCTAGTCACTTTACCCTGAGAGAGAGAGGGAGACTTTCACCTGGCTTAGAACCCATGCAACCTCACTACTGGATTGGTCTCTGAATAGTCTATATATGACTAAATATTTATCCATTGGGTGACGTGTGTGCCAATCTCAGATGACAACCTTTAAGAAAAAAAAAAAAGTGTGTGTACAGTGCATTCAGAAAGTATTCAGACCCTTTCACTTTTTCCACGTGTTACGTTACAGCCTTATTCTAAAAGGGACCTTATTCTAAAATGTATTGTTTCTTCCCCTCATCAATCTACACACAATACCCCATAATGATGAAGAATTTAATTTAATTTTAGCAAATATATTTTTTTAAACTAATCACATTTATGTATTCAGACTCTATACTCAGTGCTTTGTTGAAGCACCTTTGGCAGCAATTACAGCCTCGAGTCTTCTTGGGTATGATGCTACAAGCTTGGCATATCTGTATTTGGGGAGTTTCTCCCATTCTTCTCTGCAGATCCTCTCAAGCTTTGTCAGGTTGAATGGGAAGCGTCGCTGCACAGATATTTTCAGGTCTTTCCGAAGATGTTCGATTGGGTTCAAGTCGGGGCTCTGGCTGGGCCACTCAAGGACATTCAGAGACTTGTCCCAAAGCCTCTCCTGCTTTGTCTTGGCTGTGTGCTTAGGGTCGTTGTCCTGTTGGAAGGTGAACCTTCGCCCCCAGACTGAGGTCCTGAGCAATCTGGAGCAGGTTTTCATCAAGGATCTTTCCCTCGATCCTGACTAGTCTCCCTGCTGCTGAAAAACATCCCCACCGCATGATGCTGCCACCCATGCTTCACCGTAGGGATGGTGCCAGGTTTCCTCCAGACGTGATGCTTGGCATTCAGGCCAAAGAGTTCAATCTTGGTTTCATCATACCAGAGAATCTTGTTTCCCATGGTCTGAGTCATTTAGGTGCCTTTTGTCAAACTCCAAGCGGGCTGTSATGTGCCTTTTTTTACTGAGGAGTGGCTTCCGTCTGGCCACTGTACCAGAAAGGCCTGATTGGTGGAGTGCTACAGAGATGGTTGTCCTTGTGGAAGGTTCTCATCTCCACGGAGGAACTCTGGAGCTCTGTCTCTGTGACCGTTGGATTCTTGATCACCTCTCTGACCAAGACCCTTCTCCCCCGATTGCTCAGTTTGGTCCAGGCAGCCATCTCTAGGAAGAGTCTTGGTTCCAAACTTCTTCCATTTGAGAATGATGGAGGCCACTGTGTTCTTGGATCTTCAATGCTGCAGAAATTATTATTATTATTATTTATTTTTTTGGTACCCTTCCCCAGATCTGTGTCTCGACACAGTCCTGTCTCGGCGCTCTATGGACAATTCCATCGACCTCATGGCTTGGTTTTTGCTCTGACGTACACTGTCAACCTCTTTTTGAAATATGAATGTCTCTGTGGATGTTTAATTTGCTGAAGAAACAGTTGACTAAATTTATGACTTATTGTCTACAGTACAGGTGTTAATGCTTTCGACCTGTCCCCAAATTAATATAGTTGGTTCAGAGTTCGTCCTGATCGTGTCTGGTGTGGGTGGACAGACTCAACATGCGCGTGCGGTCTGGTCAGCACGTTAGCTAGGACAGCAACGGGCAGGGTAGGCGTTTGACAAGCTTACAACAGGAGAGGAAGTGGAGAGTGAAATATGGCCCATCCTCTCATTGACCTTCTCTCAGCCCACTACATCACCAGATAATCAATACACAGGAAGGATACATTTAGATACACTACAAAAATAGTCTGTGCCTCAAATGACACCCTATTCCACATGTAGTTCCCTATATGGGTAAAGGGGCGCTGGTCAGTAGTGCACTACAGTGCATTCGGAATGTATTCAGACCTTCACTTTTTTTGAGGCTTCACTTCAAATAGAGATACTGTACCGACTACACAGCAGCCCAATTCTGCTGTTACTTTGAGATAAGAGTGTGTAGTTTAGAGGGAAAATGCCCGCCATTATACACAGTTACTGTAGATTCTACCACTGTAGCCTGTATCAAGGCTGTTATTCTCCTAGACCAGAAGGCACAAAGGCTAATGTATGTTCTCCCTCGCCACCACACAGCCTACAGCAGCAACTACTTATTAGACTACTTTATTAGCCCAGTCACAGGCTTTGTCCCAAATAGTACCCTATTCCCAATGTAGTGCGCTATTTTTGACCATGTTCCGCAGGGTTCTAAATGCACACTATATCGGGAATAGGTGCCATCTGGGATGGATGTCAGTGACACAATGGCAGTCAGAGTACTTGGAGAGATGCAGGTTATTTGGTTCCAAGCCCAGAGACAAACCACTGGCCAGCCCACAGGATCACACTGAGGAGATAAAAGACAATGTGTTTGGTTGAATACCAGAGGGAGTGCAGCAGATAATGTAGGTAATGAAATAAATCAAGGTCCAGGAGAATTGAACAAATGGACCACCACAGAGCTCTGGAGAGAACAGGGTAGCACAGGGGCTAATGTACAAGGCCATTCTCAGTAGGATACATCGCAGCACAATGTTTAGCAGTGGAAAACACAACTCTTTGTTCTTATTGGACACGTGCAGGTTGAACCTCCATGCTTTACTCAATTTCCAAATGTTTTCAGTTTCCTCCCTACTGAACAGGACTTGAGACTAGAGCACACACAGCAGGGAATACTGTTTGAGGATTAAGCCTGTATGGCATTAGACAGTTGGCTGAATGCTTGTTTTGGCCAGTAAATGGTCTAGTGAGTACTGGGGATGTGGTGTTACTCTGTAAATAACTGGCCTCTTTGGGGCTGGAGATGGACTGTGCTGCATCAGTGACCATCAGACAGAGGACAAGAGAACCATTAGCCATCAGCCTCACTCCCTCACTCAGTCACACACTGATTCAGGTAAGCAGCAGGCAGGCAGGGATAGAGGGAGTTAAGTAGACAGGCAGGCAGGTAAACAGTCAAACCAACATGGAGGTAAGTAGATGGGCAGGGAGGTAAGCAGGCTGGGAGGGAGGTAAGCGGACGGGGAGGGAGGTAAGCGGACGGGCAGGGAGGTAAGCGGACGGGCAGGGAGGTAAGCGGACGGGCAGGGAGGTAAGCGGGCGGGTTATACACATCTAGATGTGTATAAGAGACAGGAGGTAAGCGGGCGGGGAGGGAGGTAAGCGGACGGGGAGGGAGGTAAGCGGACGGGGAGGGAGGTAAGCGGACGGGCAGGGAGGTAAGCGGACGGGCAGGGAGGTAAGCGGACGGGCAGGGAGGTAAGCGGACGGGCAGGGAGGTAAGCGGGCGGGCAGGGAGGTAAGCGGGCGGGCAGGGAGGTAAGCGGGCGGGCAGGGAGGTAAGCGGGCGGGCAGACCGACGGGGAGGGAGGTAGGCAGGCGTGGGGGGAGGCAGGCAGGGAGGCAGACAAGCAGGGGAAGGGTAATAGGCGTATGTTCCCTTTAAAGCCACGGCTGTTCAAATGGTGTCTGTGTGTGTCATACTCCCACTGTTTCTCTGCCCTCTCTCTATTCTGAGACAGTCCTCAATTTCTCTCAAGGTCAAGTGTATGTCGTCTACCTTTGCTCTCCTTTACTGCTCCATACCTCCCTCTCTCCCTTTTCCTCTTTCTTTCATTCATCTCTCCATGCACTGATTCCCTCTCCTGTTCTTGCTCTCATTCTCAACATCTCTCCTACTTTATTTCTCTCCCTTCCCCTGTCTATCTCCTGTCTCCCGCTCTTCTCTTTCTCTCTGTCGCTCATCAACCTTGTTTATTGCTTCTCCTTCTCTCGAGGTTTCTCCCTCTTTCCCTCCCTCCCCCTCCATTCCTTGTACCCTGTTCTATCCATTCCTCCCTCATGTCCCTTCCTTCACTCATCACTCTCACCCTCCTCTCTCCCTTTGTCAGTCTCTCTCACCCTCTCTCTCTATTCCTCTCACCCTCTCTCTCTTTCAACCTTTCATCCCTGCTCTCTCTTGCTGTCCACTCATCCTGCATCACTTTGACATCTCCTAGCTGTCTCTCCTCCTCTCATCCTTCCATCCTCCCGGCACACCTCTCCTCCTTTTCGGATCCTTTTTCCCTCCAGCAAAGGCATGGTGGGAAATATGTAAATGTCAGGCAGAGCGCCGAGAGGAAGGGGTTAATATAGCAGGGGTGTCACTGTTCATAGGGTGTGAGAGAGGGAGAGACATAATGATTGGTGACAGTACTTAGGATGCCGACTTGAACATTGATGTGCTACTTTTAGATGCTAAATCTGTGTACGTGTTGGTATTTGTATTGGTGTGCGTGTTGTGTCACCCGTCCTTTAGGCGGTAAACTGAAGCACAGTAAAGTAGAGCAGCACTGACTGACACGCAGCTTCTGTTCTCTCTCTCGCCACCCCTCCAACCTTCTCTTTCTCTGTTTCCTCTACCCTTCAACTGTCTCTTCTCTTCTGTTTCCTCTACCCTTCAACTGTCTCTTCTCTTCTGTTTCCTCTACCCTTCAACTGTCTGGTCTCTTCTCTTTCTGTTTCCTCTACCCTTCAAACTGTCTCTCCTCCTCTGTTCCTCGACCCTTCAACTGTCCTTCTCTTCTTTCCTCTACCGCTCAACTG
>NC_036845.1:7526855-7581639 GCF_002910315.2 Salvelinus sp. IW2-2015
ACAACAGGTGTAGACTAACTGTGAAGTTCTTACTAACAGGCCCTTCCCAACAATGCAGAGAGGGAGAAAAGGGACTAGGTAACAGGATAGACTAAACAGTAACAGCAGCGTATGTGATGAGTCAAGAGTTCGCACACAAAAGGTCAATGCAGTAACTCCGGGTAGCTATTGGTTAACTACAAACAAAAATATAAATGCAACATGTAAAGTGTTGGTCCCATGTTTCATGAGCTGAAATAAAATATCCCAGAATTTTTACATACACACACACAAAGCTTATTTCTGAAAAATTGTGGCCAAATTTGTTTACATCCCTGTTAGTGAGCATTTGTCCTTTGCCAAGATAATCCAGCCACCTGACTGGTGTGATATATCAAGARGCTGATTTAAACAAACTTCTAAAATAGTCTTATGGCTTGGGGGTAGAAGATGTACAGGGTCTTGTTGGTTCCAGACTTCAACCCTCTCTCTCGATCTCTTTTATATATATTTCATTTMAATTTGTCCTCTTTAATATTAGTTTTCTGTTTAAGGCATCCTTACCTTAGCAACACAGCACACACACCATAAATAATCAAGTCAACCCTTGTCGTTCTAATGATAGTCTACAATCCTGGGGGGTTAGTCATTTCAGGGAGTGGGTTATATTTTATATTCCTGGGGGGGTTGGATGTCTCAAACCATTCCTCTCCTCTCATCCCCCTCTCATCTTGGAGAGAGTTAAACTGGGTTGGTTTTCCTCTTATTGCTCTGTCTGTGACTGACAGCAGGCAGGCTTTCCTCAGCCCTGTCCCTCTGGGCTTTCTGCCTGCCTTACTTCCCGCCTGCCTGCCTGCCTTCCTGGGATTACAAAGTGTGTGTGTGCGCGCACACATRAATACAGGTCTGTGTAATGACCTGTGGTGTGCAAGGTTGACTCAATTAATACTCCCCAGTGGAGACGAGCAATCCTGGGTTTCAATAGCCCTCCCTCCTTCCCTCACTAGAGCCGAGCAGGTCCCAGAGCTAATCTGTAGTTGGTTTATCTGCTGCAGGTGGATTGAAGTGAGGCTGCTGCCTGATCCCTCCCAAACACCTAGATCACACAGCAGTAGGCCCCTACACTAGGACACYATACACACTGGTCTTCAAGGTCTGGAGAGGCACCAGGATCCAGCTAGAACACTCAGATTCTGAACCCTTCCCCCCACATGAGGGGAATACCAGTGCTTCTGGCTCTTCCATCCTGGCAGCAGAGTCTCAAGGTGGTTGTAAAGAGGTTATGTGGTTGCAGAAGGGTTATTTTGTGGTTGGAGTCTGACATTGGGTTGGTGCTGGGAGTGACGGTGGGTAATTCTAGGAAATGCCTTGTTTTCTTTCGCTATCTTTTTTCTCTCTCTCTCTCTTCCTGTTTAAAGACCATGGTAGCAGAGGTAGGCTGTGTGGATTGCTCATAACCACCACCACAGAAGACCGTCAGTCCTGGCCTTTGACTCGTYTCTCTATAGGGATGGTGTGTTTTCCACCCCACCTTCTCTAGTTTCTGTTTCTCCACTCAGAGGATGGACAAACCAGTAGAACCAGTTATGATGCTAAAATTGATWTCGGTATCAATCACGTGGGTGTGTGCATCATGTTAAGAAGCCTGTGGCTGCACAATATGGGAACACACACGCACGCAGAGAGAGAGTGAGAAATGTTGGTAAACATTGACAGGTGTGTCGCAGCAGATAATTTGTCTTTACGTAGAACAGGTAGACCAGACACACACACACACCGATGCACACTCATTCATACAGTTAATTACATTTTCACGCAGACATGCACGAAAGACACCTTCTGGTGACTTGTCAGGATGTTGTGGTCCTGATAATGTAGGACAACATGTACACAAACACACACCAATCCCTGTACACAGTGTGTGTGTGTGTGGATGCCCAGAGTAAATAGCTGGTTCTAGAAAAGCATAAGCAATCCAAATGATTTATGACCTGTGTGGAGCAGACTGGGCTTTTTCCTCATCACTACATGTGCTCACACACACACACACACACACACACACACACACACACACACACACACACCACCACACCCCTACTTAGGCAAGACTCCTGGAGCGTGAGCCTACTTTGCTTACTGTAGGTAGTCTTATGCGACTGTACCAGACGCAATTCCACAGAACTAATAATCTGCATCGGACAGACTAGGGCTGGTACCGCAATAAGTGCCAAAAGCTTCCTCTCCCTCATCAGGCGGACTGGGGCTGGGGCCTGTCCCAATAGTGCCAACAAGCTTCTCTGCCTACTCACCTTTCCTTCATGGCCCTGACAAAGAACAGGGAGGGAAAACTAGGAATGCTTAAGCGTTCTCTTCCTCTTCCTCCCAGGGCGTTGTCTCAGCGGGTGAACGGTGGAACCGGAGCACGTATGTCCTACCCGAGCCAGGCGGTCAAACCTTGAGGTTTGCCTCTCACGACCCTGGAGGGATACAGCTGCTCACACAGCGTCAAGCATGTCAGACAGAAAAACATCGTATGTAGGACCAAAATAAACATGATTTTTACAACATGAAGAAGAAGTACCTAAAGATGATCACGACAGCACATTACCCAGGAGAACTCATGGCCATTCATGAACCATTAACACAGAGAAAATTCTACAGTTGATTACTTAAGCCACTTTGTCCTTGATCATCCAGTTTTACGTGCACTGTACATGACTGTACTGAATATGCTATTTGATCTTGAAAGCTTTTATTGCTACCTGTGTAGTGGCGAGCGGCAGGTAGCCAGTGTTAAGAGCATGTGGGCCGTAACCGAAAGGTTTGCTAGATCGAATCCGCGGGCTGACAAGGTTCAAAAACATCTGTCGTTACTGCCCTGCTGAAACAAGGCAGTATAGCACCTGTTCCCTTGGTAGACGCATTATTGTAAATAAGAATTTGTCTTTACTGACTTGCCTAGTTAAGAATAAGGATAAAAAGATCTAATCAAAGATTGTAATACATGTTCACAAGAAAAGAGTAAGCTGTCGCTGTTATTTATTGACCCCTTTTCCCCATTTGACAGGTTGTGTAATATTTGAATGAATGAACTTGACTCTACTACGCAGGTGTCCTGGATCTATGAGCCGAAGGAGGGCGAGCGGCTCAACATCGCCGTGTACCACCCTACCTTTGGGGCAAGCTACCCCACATCTCCCCTGAAGGGGCGGGTCCGCTTCACGACGGAGCCCCCCCCCCTCAGCAACCCCTCCATCCAGATCACGGACGTCAAGATGACTGACGAGGGGAAATACATCTGTGAATACGCCACCTACCCCAGCGGCAACGAACAGGGCGTCACCTCCCTCGTCATGCTCGGTAGGACTGTCTGTGTGTGTTCTGTTTCCCTAGACTGTGTGTGTGTATCCATGTTCTATTATGTATCTGTGTAAGTGCTCTCGTGCCACCTCCGACCTCTACCCTGTCCATGCAGCTTAATTGCTATTAGAAGTGGTATTGTCAGATCAATTGTGTTTCTGTTAATGCGTTAGAATCATTGCTCTAACCTGGGCGCAGCTCCCCGCTCTCCCCTCTGGCGTTTATTGATCCGGCTGCTTGTCATGCTTGGTGTCGGCTCTTGTCCTGATTGCTCTACTCACATTCAACAGCCATATGGAGAGGGAGGGAACAAACAGTTAGTCTGTCTTGTTTTCGCCAGTCTAGTCGTTTATCAATATTGGTATTCATTAATTATTCTCTCTCTTCCCTTCATCAGCCAAACCCAGGAACTCTGCCTCCGGGGTAACAGTGATAGCCTCCACTGTCGCCGCGGGAGCCAAGCCAGTTGTCGTGGCCCGCTGTGAGTCGGCCGACGGTCGCCCTGCTGCCCAGATCGCATGGGTGACGGCTGTCAACGGCAACGCTACCTCCGCCTCTACGGCGGGCGCTGACAACACTGTGACGGTATCCAGCCAGTACATGCTGGTTCCCACAGCAGCAGACAATGGCAAAGACATCAGCTGTTTGGTGTCCCATCGAACCCAGGGGAAGCCTGAGAGCTTCCTGATGAAACTGGCCATCGAATGTAAGGCCACTGCACACACTGGTGCACACATGTATCACACACACACACACTTACTCATGCAGAGCGTATTCTCAGACCTTTTTAATGTTGTCATGAATATGCATCCGAATATAATAATTTTCTCTCTGTAGGAAGTCCCACTAATTAACCTCTCTCTCTCAGACCCCCCACAGGTGACCATCGTGGGCTATGATAATAACTGGTACATGGGTCGGACCAACGTGGCTCTGACCTGTCAGGCTACTGCCAACCCCATTCCTACCACCATCACATGGAAAACGTGAGTATCTATCCGTCGGCCGGTCTCTTTGTCAGTCTGTATCTCGGTCTCTCTCTCTCTCCTTCTTTAATTATCACTCTATCCACAGGCCACTATAAACCACAGATAGTATTGATAATAATGATCAACTCGACAGCCACTGGCCTCTTATCTTGATGATGGAGAAATGGTGTAACTTTCCATAGTGGAGTTTAACCCCAGTAGAAACAATAAGCCATGCAGTGTCCTAACTGGCTCCTCCATAATCACTTACTTGTATTACGTTTTTCTAGGTATGAAAAGGTCATTTGGAAGTAGGGAGATCTGGGCCAGGTTCCAATACTTATGTTTTCCACCCTCTCCTCCTCCTCTCCCTCTACCCCCAGTATGACTGGTCAGATGCCAGACACAGTGSAGATAAAAGAAAATGTGCTGACCGTGCTGAAAGTGGACGAGCAGGCCAACACAACCTTCGTCTGTGAGGTCAAGAACCGCCTGGGCACCGGCAAGGACCAGGTCACTGTTATGGTCCGAGGTGAGTCCACACACACCTGAAATGACTGTAATCATACACATGTGCATGCTATGCTACAAACACACCTGGACACACACCTGAAAACACACTTACTACACATGCAGGCATGCTGGGTCTCWCACACACACACACACACACAGAGGGTGTGGTGATGCTTGCCTGTAGTCAGGGAGAGAAGCATGCTCTGTCCCTGGGGTTAGTGGTTGGGGGGCAGTTTACTGGGCCTCTATTCCTCCGTTTGGGTTTTCCATCTATCCATCCTCTACCCTTTGAAACCTTATCACCCATCCCTCCTTGTTTGCATGCAACCCTCTCCTTCTGTTCATACCTATGGATCCTAGCTGTGATGTTTGACCTCTACTCGTCTGTTCATCTACTGGTAGAATGGATTGCATCATCATCAGAGACCGTTTCAGGTCTCCACACACTGGCAGGGTTTGTTTGAGTGTACAGTTTGCATTGGACTGGACTGATACTCAACCTTGCTATCTCCTTGTTGTGTACTGTGACTAGACAACCACTACACCACTTGAAAGAGATGTTTGGTCGACCGCGCCGTTTAAATAAATAACACTCCGTCCATCTATCCCCTCCACGAGTTCCACCTTGATCTCTCTCTCTCTCTCTCTCATAAAAAAATACATCCGCCCCCCTGATATGCACTTTACCTGAAGTCGTTTTGTGCTGCCACGGGGGAATGCAGGACAAATGGAGAAAAAGGGCAATTCACTAGTGAATGTTTTAAAAGCCACCACTCCTCTACCTCCCCGCTCCGTCCCTCACCTCCCCCGCTCCGTCCCTCACCTCCCCCGCTCCGTCCCTCACCTTCCCATGGTACTAATGTGTTCTCTCTGATGGGCCACTAGCATCTCTCTGGAACATAACGGACGTCCCCATGCAGTCCCACAGGGTTTTACAGGGCTGGGTATGGAGAAAGGGCTGGGTATGGGTACAGGGCAGGGTCTGGGGGGAGGGAGGTAGTGGGAGGAGGGGAGAAAAAGGGGTGATTGAACGAGTGAGATGGAGAGAGTGAGAAAGGGGAAGGCTTGGTAGAAGGTAGAGAGCGAAAGTGACTGCTTTTAGAATAAGGAGGGGGGTGAGAGGGGAACAGGATGCAGATGCCATTTTAAAACCCCTATGGGAATCTATGGCACTGCTTCTTCTCTACCACTATCACCCCCTCCATTTTCTCTCTCTGATTAGTGTGTGTGAGAGCGAGCAGGCTGACAGTGCTGTGAGTGTGTAGTGTAGTCTCTCTCTCTCTCTCTCTCTCTCTCTCCTCTCTGAGCGGATCAGTCGGCCTCTGCTGCTTCAGCTCCTGGCTGCTTCTCCTTAACTCCCTCTCTTCTGTCCTCCCTCTCCTCCCCCTCACCATCCTGTCTCCCATAAACTCTGCTGTCCTTTCCGGTCTCCCAGAATGATTTCCTGTCCTCCCTCTCTCTCCTCTGGTCCATCACCCCTAAATTCTTTCCTTCTTCCTCCCTCCCCATTCATCTGCTCTCTCCTGCTATAGGGAAAGGTGGATGCCTAGTCAGTTATACAACTGAATGCATTCAACTGAAATGTGACTTCCGCATTTAACCCAACCCTTCTGAATCAGAGAGGTGCGGGGGTCTGCCTTAATCGACATCCACGTCATCGGCCCCTGGGAACAGTGGGTTAACTGTCTTGCTCAGGAGCAGAACGACAGATTTTTACCATGTCAGCTCTACTCCCCTCCCTTGTCCTGTCATCTCCCTCCTCTCTTCTTTTCTCCTGTCATTCCCCCTCAGTGAGAAAGACAGTAAAAAGGGGGATGAATGAACTGAGTGCAGGCCCACACAGAGAAAGACTGAGACTGAGAGAGAGGTAGTGTGAATACAGATGGAGTGCTAATGCAGTGGAGCTGTGTCCAACCAGGGCTGACAGGGGCCGTGGCCGTGAAATGGCCAGCGTCTGGACCAGGCTAGAGCAGGCTCCTGTCCTGCTGCTGCTCCTGTCCTGCCCCCAGCTGTGTGACAACTGACGCAGAGAGCCCTGCCCAGGGTTACGAGCTGACCTGGGATCTGTCTGTTGTCTCTGCCCCTGGTCCGGTCCTCTGTCAGTGTTCCTATCAGACTCCTACAGCGCTGTACTGATCTGTGCTCAGTGGAGAGACATGCCGTTAGCCCTCTCTGTGACCCCCTCTCTCTGTCTCTCTCTCAAATACCAGCCCACAGCACTGAGGCAGTCTCCATTTCCCCTCTATCTCCCTCTCACCCTGTGTCTCTCATTCTTCCTCTCTCCACTCTCACCCCTCTCCCTCTCATCCCATTCTCTCTCTCTCCATCTCCCTTCCTTTCTCTCTCATACCGCTCTCTCATCCCCCTTACCCTATCTCTCTCTTTCATCCTGCTGAGCTGGTCTCCCCTTCTCTTAAATACCTGKTCTCTTAATCACTGCTTAGCTCCCCTGATTCTGCACTGGATCCTGCTCCGCCGCAGTTAGCTAACCCACTTTCTGCCATCACCACTGTCTCCAGAGCTGGTCTCTCCAATATTCCCATGCACTGGTGTCACATCAAAATCCTCCCCACCTGTTCAGACAAACCTTTGTCCTTTCCGTTTCCCCCATTCCCGTCCAAATCAGCCCCTCTTAATGAGTTAACCTGCATCCTTCCTATTTCWCATATTCCCCTGTAGTGGTGTCAACCCCCCTTCAGAGGATGCATCTCCTTCTTTCCTTTTTCCTCCGGTCTGTCAGTCAGTCTGTCTCTGGCCATGCGTACAGAGAAGAGCGACAGATCTAATGTAGTTTGTTCCTCTCCAGCCTCCAGGCCTGACTGCCCTCTGCCATCTCTCCACCCCTCAGTAAGAAATGATCAAGACCAGAGACCTGTATAAATGGTCTGATCCAGACCATTCAATAAGTCACATTCAGTACTGCTGCTAACTCACCATCTCTCTCTTTGTGAAGAAACCAACCAATCAGTCTTCTCCCATGATGTGATGTAATATATGCCCATGCACCACTGAGTGGTGTGTGTGTGTGTGTGTGTGTGTGTGTGCGTTGGGGGGCTGCTGCATGTATTTAGGAGGCGGGCGGCAGCAGGCTTTATATCCGCCCCATCTCTCTCATTACTTGCGGTTACTTGGAGCTTATGGTCGTGCATGATGCAATCTATAAAAAGCATAATTTTCCTCAGCCAGTGGTTTTTGTGCTTGAGCGATGCATAGTGTACTTTCTGGGGTTGTTTCTTTCTTTTTGGCCGGACAGCCCTGGGGGCCAACGAGCTCTGGGGCCCCATGCGCCTGTCTGACATAAATAATTGTGACAGTAACCCTCTAAAAAGTAATTAAGAATCTTTTTAATGTACTAGGAAGCTAAGCATTTGTTTCTTGGCCTTCAAGAATGTGACTGACCAAAGTGCCTCAGGCCTTGAAAAAGAAATGAACTGATTGAAAGTATAAGGGGATATCGGTGAACAAATGCCGTTGGCAAGGCTACGACGGCGCCAGTGCAGTGAGTGGAGCTTACTCAGGAGTTTAAAAAACGTATGTCGGATCGAGAGCCTAATGCTTCTTAAGTAGGTCTTTATGAGTTTTAGTTTAGAAAACGATCTCTCCACAGACGCGACAGTTACAGGAATGGTTATAAACAGCTTGATTGCCGTAGCAAGAGGGGAACTGGGCAGAAGGGAGTGGTGGTGCAGAACTGCTAGATTTAAAGCATCTTTATTTTAGCCTCTCGCATTCTCCTTAATTGCCGGACTCAACGGGTTACGGAAAGAGATGAACTGAATAGGAAGCTCTGGGACAGGTCGTCTGGATACTGGACAGCCAATAAGTTGGCAGATGCAAATAAATGTATCTTGAGCGGACAAAAGTCCTTGAGGGCTCAAACAAAAAAAGCYTGTTGTGATTTTGTTCATWCTGGTGAARCGTCATTTGAGTTGTGTGGTTGCAATATTAACAGTCCCTTATCTCTGGTWTATCTTGCTATGCACCATTCAAGACTAAGTTTAAATTGTGTGCAGCGCAATGGACATATAATGCACAATGTCACAGAAAAAACTGTCTGGGTTGTCAATACTCAGTATAGAACACAGTCGGGTCTGTAACCTGGACCTACAGGCCGTGGTGAGAACATTTGCACACAAAAATGCAATCCGACGCAGCCGCATACTGTAGCTACTATAGGCCTCTACATTAAGACTGGTTTTACACACAAAAACTTTCTATCCAAGCTGGGAGAGAGTGCGAGGAATGGCTCATGTCATGCAGGTTCAGCTAGGATATACAGGACAGTTGTATATCAAATGAAAACATCAATTGGTTGCTGATTAGTATGCTGTTGTATTAAACATGTATTTGACCATCTGCAATGTTTGAATTTCTAACTTTTAATTACTGAACAAGTAATGACTTTCTTGCCCCCTGACAGCAGTCTAAATGGACTCCCTACGACAACGTGTATAGCATCGTGAAATGTTAGGTTTAAAATGAGAAAATGACGACCAAATAAACATTTATCCATTAAGTAAAGCTATAGGCTTTCTGTGGTGCCAGGGCATGTAACCTATCATCGTTTTGATAGGCAGCTGCATAGACAATTTCAGCATCATGGACAGTGATTGGTTGTCTATACTTTGTGAGTGGCTCTCTGGCTGACGCATTTGATTTATATTTGGGGGGGGGGGGCTGACCTTGTGGGGGTGAGACCGAGGGAGATATGAGTGCATTTTTCATTGAGAGGATTGTGTACCGCTCTTCCCAAGGCGTTGTGCTCAGTGTGTTTACTGTCTGACTGGGAGAAGTGTCTCCCCTGTGTGTGTGTGTGTGTAAGGAAAGTTCTCAGGTGGGGAGATTTCCCACATCCTCACGAGGACAAAAGTTATTTTAAGCTTAAGGGTTAGGGAAAATTGGACTTTGAATGGAAATCCATTTTGTGTCCCCACAAGGATTGTAAAACATAAGGTGTGTGTGATCATGCTGGTGAGAGCTTGTCCCATGCTGTTTAAAATGCCAAACACCGTGGGAGAGGAAGCATTCCTTTACAGGAAGCTGTTTAGTGAAACCTTGGGACACAACACTGCTGTCCTCTCTACCTCTGCTACCTCTGCTAGCGCTTCTGCTGTCCTCTACTCACGCTCTGCTGTCCTCTGCTCGCACTCTGCTTCCTCTGCTCGCGCTCTGCTGTCCTCTGTTCGCGCTCTGCTGCTCGTCCTCTGCTCGCCTCTGCTTCCTCTGCTCCGCCTGCTTTCTCTGCTCCCTCTGCTGTCCCTCTCTCGCCTCTGCTGTCCTCTGCTCCGCTCTGCTTTCCTGCTGCTCGCGCTCTGCTGTCCTCTGCTCGCGCTCTGCTTCCTTGCTAGCGCTCTGCTGTCCTCTGCTCGCGCTCTGCTCCTCTACTCACGCTCTGCTTCCTCTGATAGCGCTCTGCTGTCCTTGCTCCTGCTGTCCTCTGCTCGCGCTCCTCGTCCTCTGCTCGCGCTCCTCGTCCTCTGCTCTAGCGTCCTCTGCCTAGCGCTTAAGCGTCCTCTGCTAGCGTCCTCTGCTCTAGCGTCCTCTGCTCTAGCGTCCTCCTGCCTCAGCGTCCTCCTCTCTCTAGCGTCCTCTGCTCTAGCGTCCTCTGCTCTAGCGTCCTCTGCTCCAGCGTCCTCTGCGCTAGCACTCAAGCGTACTCTGCGTGTACAGGTGAGCAGTGTGTGGAAAGACAAATGGAGAGAGGAGGGCTGAGGGGTTGGGGACATGGAGGAAGAATGGGAGAGGAAGTAGAGAGTGGTAGCAAATAACTAGCAATCTCACCAGCCGATGTGTCTGGAGTCATGAGCCTTGCAATATGACCAAACTGAGGGAAAACACACACACCGTCCGGGGCTTATACAACGGAGCTCAATTGGGTGTTCAGTAGCTAGGGGAGAGAGGGCAGACTGACTCTCCTGTTTTACATTATAGTAGCTTGAAGCAGGAGTTGTCATTCTACTGTCTTGCTCTGTCAGTCACCACCACCCGCATCCTCTTCTCCTTCATCCCTGYCTGCATCCCTCCATCCATTTATCATCCTCCTGTCCTGTCCTCCTGCATGGCCTCCACCTGTTCATCCAGAGGATGTCTTTTGTTTTTGCTCAGTCGTTCTGCTATTTTGTGGGTGAGGGGGCTGAGACTAAAGAGAACCTGCACACTGCCCTCACACTGTTTAGGAGAAGATGTCATTGGCACGTTGCCTTGATGTTGCAGAGACCTTGTTATAGTGTTGCTCTGACGTTTATTAGGGTGTTTGTGAGGGAATAGGGACAAGAGCAGCTCAGAGGGAGAGTAGGAAATTCCAGTGACGTTAAACACTGCTGTTAGAGCCTCAGCACGCACACTCCCACATGCAAAAACACATCACATGGAATACAGTGCAGACTGCTGACATCATCCAACCCCTCTTCTCTCCCTCTTGTCCTCTTTATTTCCCCTTTATTTCCCTCCATCTGCTTTCTTTCTCAATCTGCTTTCCTCCACCTGTCTCATCCTCTTCTCTCTGTCTCTCTCCTTTCCCTTCCCTCCTTCCCTTCCTACAGAACCCTCTGTGGTCCCCTCCAATGCAGGCGTGGTGGCAGGTGCTGTGATTGGCTCCCTTCTGGCCCTCCTCCTCGTCGCCGCCCTTATTGCCGTCCTGGTTACCCGGAGCCGCCGGCAACAGCATGGTTACCGCGGCAACCAAAACCCCAGCTCCTACGACATAAAGTCGCGCATCTTCGGTGGCGGCAAGAAGGGGAGCAAGAACGGGACGGGTGCTGGCYCCGGGGGCAACGGGGCGGACGGCAACAACAGCCCCATCTACGTCTACAAGGAGGGCTCCGCCCATGATGGCCTGGCTGCCAAGGCCAATCACCACGTGCCGCTACACCTGGGGGGGCATGGTGAGGGGGGGGTTGCCACGGCGCAGGACATCTTGCTGAGCGGTGAGCTGGACGAGGCGGAGCGGAGAAAGTTTGACCAACTGGAGGACGACGACGAGAGTTACGACCACTTTGGAAAGGGCGAGCCCATCCTGCAGCTCCGCCCACCACATGACCAGGACGGAATCATGGGCGGTTACCTTGACGACGACATGGAGTCTCTGCGCGACGGGTCGGTCATCTCACGGACTGCCGTGTACGTGTAGAAAGAACGGGCAGAGGAAGAGGAGGAGGAAGGGAAAGTGGGATGGAAGAAGGAAAGGATGAATGAAAATGTCCTCCTTCCAGAGGAGTTGGTGGTGTTTGGTTCTCCTCTGTTGGATCATTTGAAATATAATAACAACGACCAACAATGCAGCCCATAGAGAGAGCAAGATGAACTGGATGACGTGGCTGTGGGAGGGAATGTACAGAAACAAGATGGAGGACTGGTGTATTGATAAGACAAATCTTTTTCTCTGGTCCCAATATGAAAAGTGGATCACTTGGTATTTATCTACCAAAACAAAAGAAATCCTAAAACTATCTTCCTCACATTGCTGCTCTGTCTGTTGTGTTCCTCCTTTCCTTAGCTTAGGGACCTTGGAGATTGAAGCCTCCAGAGAGACACATTGCGTTAGGGACTTGTGGGTAAAATGGCATCTCCATGCAGCCGTTCCCTCGCTAGCTAGAGAAACTCCTCACGAAAATATTCACTCTTATCTCCACTAAACGCACAGTAGCAATGTAAGGGGTGTCACGATGATATCTGCTCCCTGCTATTCTCGTCTCTCTCCTGTGGGACAACGTTTGTTCCGGCTACAGTAGCCTTGTTTCTGCTGTATGTGGCAGTACTGGGGAAGGGAAGGGGAACTTTGGCAGCGGAAGTGGTCGATGTAGTTGTAGTTAAGTAGAATGTCAGACTCTCTCGTGTCTGTATGTTGCAGTAGGCCTCCTCTTTCTACCTCATTCTCTCTGCTATTGTGCCACCAACTGGAAGTATGCACAGAATTTAGTTTGGGACATTCTGAAATGATAAACAACTTACTGAAGGAGGGGTAGTCATCTAGATGAAGAGTACATGAAAGGGGGATTGATAGAGGGAACCATACAGCTGTTCTCATCTCTGGAGAGACGGGGAGAGAGGGATTAGGATGAATTGATAGAGSGAGAAAAAGGAAAGGCTCTCAAACAGCAGGGCTGTTCTCCCTCTCCTCTGTTTGATCCCTCTCTTCTTGTGGTGTTCCTGACARCTAAGAGTTTGATTGCTAATGAGCCATGAAGTCACCGCTCAGCTTAGCCCACGCACACCAAATGACCACCGCTTGGATGTTATGACGTGGACATTTTCTCTCTCTCCCCGTCTCCTCCCCCAGTCTTTCTCCATCACCTCTCTCTACCCTGTGTGTGTGTGTGATTTACACAGGGCTGTGTGGAGGTCAGGGATACAGGGAGAGCAGAMGGAGTATTACATGGCTCCCTCCCTACGTGTCAAACACCCCACTTACTGTACCCCCTTCCTCCTGCCAGACCTGACTCAGAAAGCCATGGTGGAGTCATGCCCTGCTCACTGTACATCTCAGCTTTCATAGGTTGGTTAGTCAGGTTATATAGAAATCCAAATACATGATGGCATATTTGCATCTGTAGCCAATTAAGATATAAATTAAGTCAAATGCATTGATTGATTCTGTGCATACACATGACCTATTATAGGACCTATATTGACTAGCAGAGGTCTGGGTATAATCCTTCATGATTCAGAGAGACCGGAGCCTGATAGTTTAGTGACTAATTTGTCTTTCTAACAAGAKAGGGCTGTTCAAGCCAATATCACCATGTACAACTATTATACATCACTAGAGGCAAACAGATGACCACTGGAAGGCTATGACCAGCTGTCTTCCTGAAGAGCCTTAGTTTCCTACCCTCAATAGCCCAGATCTGAATCAATCCCTGAACGATTCCTATCTCATGACTCCCCTGTGATTCATCGTGTTCCCTGGTTAATCAGTGGGGTTTCCTTGGCTGCCCTGACCAGGCGAGGCACCTGATTGGCCCATTAAGCCTGGGTCTGTTTCTGGGTCACGGCCAGCCAAAGGTCATGGGGTCACAGAGAAACGCACATATTACACACACAGTGTTCCAGGATGACGTTAACTCTTGTGGTGGCTGTTGACCTTGGTGTGGGGGAGAGAAAGGGACAGAGAGGGGGGAGACTGGGAGGAAGGGATAGATACTGACCCACTGCGACTCGCCTAACCATCAGCACTTGATAACACGATAGCCTAAGTCTGTCAGTCCTCAGTATAGGCCGAAACTCTGGCTTACATAAACATTATAGATACAGTACACATGCAGGGAGCAGGGCTCTACAGTGCAACCATTTTACTTTCATATGCGCCTAAGTATTTTGCTTGGCAAAATGGAATCTTTATTTTGGAGCACCGGTGCGCCTAGACAAATTTAGAATTCTAGCTTTATTACCTCAAATATTTTTCACTGTGCTCCTAAATTTCTTTGTGTGCGCCTACATTTTTCAACTTAGCCACACACGTGCTCCTAAAAAAGGTCAGCGTAGAGGCCTGTAGTGAACTACTTATAATGACCACTAAGAAACACGTATCTCCAATCTTTGCACTTGTGTGTAACACCAAAACAGGATATGCCCACGAGTTATATTTGTATGAAGGTGATAAAGTGTGTCTGGAGAAATATTGATAATGTCCTTAAGTGTGAAGTGAAGAGGGAGGGAAGGGAGAAAGTTGTATGTATATTTTGGTGTGAGGTATCTGTATACTATATATGTACGGATCTTTATTTTTCTTGTCGAACTCCTGTGGAAAAAATGTGGATATTGATCAGTGTAAATTATTGCTGTATAGTCAATGGTGTCATGTGGAACTCACTTCCTAGTTTGGCCAAGGTCAAAGTTCAATCAGAGCCAATAATACTGTACTCCGAATGTAACTGCTTGAATAGACAACCCTTCAATGAAAAGGTATAAGATGCACATCTTCAGCTATTAAATACTGGTGAGTCTAGTTCATCTCAAGAACAATAGTTGAAATGTTTTTCAGCCAGGTTGATAACTGAAATAACTGGACTGGCAGGTTCACTAAACTCAATCAACATACTTAAGATACCTGCTCCTTCACCCATAAACACACATACTATTTTTCAGATAGACTAGCTCCCACAGAGGCAGTGATCTGTGTGGTTTCTGAGTCAGCGCTGTGTGTGTGGCTCAGAGGCTTTGGGACATCTGTCAGTGCCACAGGGTGTGTAACCCGAATGGCCATTTCCTGCCCCCTCTGTCTCTTAGCATTTGGGAGTTAGAGGAAACATTACTGTACACTGTCCCCTGCAGCCTGATCTCACTCTCTCTCACTCACACACACACACACACACACACACACACACACACACACACACACACACACACACAGAAAGGGGTAACTAGTAGGAGAGACACTTCCCCAAACGCACACAAACACTTAGTGGTCCGAACTCTGTCAGAACATTCACAGACCCTTCTGTTCTTCAGAGAGTGGGAGAGAGCCACACACACACACTCCTCTTGCCCACTGTCAGGGATTTAAGGAACATGTGTTCTGAGAACACTTTCTGAGAATCATCTGTACTGTTGCTCTCTCTCTGTGAGGGCTGTGTTTTTAAAGCTTTCATAAAATAAATACCCAATTGGCCAATCTTTTACAACATTTATTTTTWATTTTTTTAAGTAAATGCTTTCTGGGAATCTACTTCTCTTGACCTCRGCTTGTACTGCCTGGCACAAAGGTTTTAAAATAAAAATGCTTTTAGAGAGTTGACGTAATGTTCCTGACCTGGAGCTAACACAGCGTTAGGTTATTTAGTTGTTGTTGATAATCCACATTCCTCCTTTGGCTCTAAACACTGATGACTAATCGAAGCCTTAACTTCCTTGTCGTCTCAATCGCTCCCCCCTGACGTGTACATAGTATAAATATATAAATACAGTATCTAGTGGAAAGAAAAATAAAGAATTACTAATTTATGGTGTCACATGTTCTATTTCTCAGCGCCAAGCATGAAGGATTTATTATCTTCTGTATCAATGCTTATTTTACAAGTCCTTATCTTTTTATCTCTTATTGCAGTGCTTTYTAATTTATGTTTTTGGAGTGCTTTATTTCTCGACTGCTTTGCTGTGACTACTACGCCAAAACAGGCTTAATGTGCTTTTACCGTGCACCATTCTGTACAGTGCACACTCAACAATCTTATCACAAAATTTGCTTTTTATTCACCGCTCTCTGAACTTGTTTGTTTTATTTTTTTWAAGAAACCTTTTAGAATTTGTCACTATTTGTCATGTCTTTCTATTTTGTTGTTTTTTTGTATTTGGTTGCAATTAAAATGTTCTTGATTTTTGAAACAATGACCTTGTTGCTCTGTATATGTACATAGAAGGAATATAAATAGTAATTTAATYTCGGTATCTGGGTATATTTATTATCAATGTTCTCTGTTAGCTAGTGTAACATGTTAGCATACCCTGGAGGGTGCTGAGTCTTGCTGTTTGTCTCGTTTCGGTTGTGATAAAACTGTTCATTGTCAAGAGTGCTGATAACGTACAGTATCTAGGCTATGGGAATCAACAGGAGAAGGGTAGCGAGGGAGAGAGGTGAAGTGTGTTCACTCACACACCCAAGCCCCTCCCCCTGTTTGTTTGATATGCATATGTCATCTGGTTGACTAAGGTGAACCCGCTGCCGTGGTAACGGGTAGTTTGGACAGAGTGGGAGAGTCAAGGAAACGTACAGATACAGTGTGTAATGGCTTAGGAATGTGGWGAGGCTTTAGTATTACCACATAGAGGGAGGGTTTGTTATCAGTTGGGGAATGTGCATGCTGGCTGAAACTAAGTAATTAGACCAGCTCTCAAGGGCTGCATTCTTTGAACCCTCTGACTCAACCAGACTGGTTTGGTCAAAAAAGTGGGAGGAGACGCGTGCTTGCATGCGCCCATCATTTTATCACTGTAAAACCGTGTGACCTTCACTCCCCACAGTAATACAGTGCAGAGATGAAGTCGAAATGGATTCATTGTGTGAAGGTTTGAATGTTTTTCTGCCCTGTAGTTCAGCAGAACCAATTTGGTTCTTTAGGTCCGTATCTTCCCTGTGTCTCGACGCATTGCACAGGTCTGTGTGTGTCGTCTATAGGGTTTTTCCGTCGATGCTCAAACTATTTATTCGGAGTCCAGACAGCCATCTGGCTCCACTAATTGCTTTGAGTTTGAGGCTGGCAAAATCAAAAGGCGACTCGCTCGCTCGCTCGCTCTCTCTGCGCTCCTGCTGAATGCTAAAGGCTTCCTTTCACCACGAACGGAAATGTGGCATCAATTAAAACGCCTGAGAGGAATACAAGCACACTGTGTTGCGCTCGACACAAATATTTGAACGTCCCTCTAGTTTAAGAGCAGTGACCCCTTAAACCAAAACCTGGCTGTTCAACCAAAAACCACAACCTAGATTTGAAGCCAAACTGACAGTGCGGGGCCAAGCTCTCAATGTTGTTCCAATCCCTGTTTCTAACGCTAGTGCTGTAACAGTCAGTGTCAATCCCTGTTCTAACGTAGTGCTGTACCAGTCCAGTGTCAATCCCTGTTCTAACGTAGTGCTGTACCAGTCCAGTGTCAATCCGCTGTAGTTATATTGTAGTGATGCCCGGGGCACTGTCATGGTGGCCCTGTTCTGGCTCCCTGTGATGGGAGGATGAGGCAGACATTGTTTTTGTGTGTCTGTCGGACTCGGTTAGGAATCATCGTATGTGTTTCTGTGTTTGTTCACGGCAGCGTGTACTATAACAGCATGTCAGTGTTTAGACACCAGCAAAGTGGGACAGTTTGTTTCCGTGTCTGGTATGATGGCCTGAGGGGGGTGCCGTGTGTGTGGTGGTGGTATTCGAGTGAGGAGACGTGTGTGGACATCTGAGTGGGTAGACGCGTATCTGCGTGTACGCCTGTTTACCCTGCAGCATTCAAAGTATATACTGTCCATGGCTTCTAATTGTCTGAGCTACTGTCCAGTCCATACAGTAGTGTATAGATTAACACACAGCCTTAACACACACTTTAAACTGTTCTAGTCTGCTGATGGATGGATAGAAGCKGTTTAACCTCTCACCCTTAGGCTCCAGGCCTGACTCAACAATCCCAGAGTGTGATAGCTGGCCTGATGAGTGAATCACAGTATGATGTATTGATGGGCTGACCCATGAGGGCGTCTCTTCAATGACCTATATGAYTAGCCAGCCTGGTTCTGACCTTGTTTTAATGGGAGGTGAAACTCCTTTTGGCCTCATCACATGCTTTGTGTAGATTCTGTTTTGACTTTCTCCAATCCAGAGCCACAGACTTATTGTGTATTCATAGTTTATTTATTTTTTGCAGTTTCTTTTTCTTTTTTTATCAAATCCTGTATATGAGCCGGGTGCTGCACACCAATGACAATATTTGACATCTTACAGAGCACTTTTCCCATGTGCTGTAATTGATCTTCTACTCCCTGCTGTTTGCATAATGATGGCTTCTCCTGGCCTAGCCTGGGTACCTGACTGTCTGCATTATATCTGCATTCCACACTATTACTCTGTTGTTGTGTCAATGTCAAGTACACTAAAGCAGAACACACTGGAACTCTTGAGACTACTCTTTAGCATAACAGACACAGGAAATGGTATTGTTCACCTATCAGTAAGTCATAATGTTGACTCTTCYAGTTTTATTAAGCTACATTTTGTGTGCGCACACACACTCTCTCACACACACTCAACCCCTGCCTTGTGTGGGGGGGATGCCCCTGTATCCCCTAGCGTCCCAAGGAGATTACTCTTCCTCTCCTGATGCTGACTGGGCTTGAGCTGACGGCAGACAGGGAGCAGGGGATTGTGGGTAGCAGGGCTCCCAGGGGTGGTGCATGGTTGGCCCACTGCCACCAGAGCAGAGGGGGTATCTGACAGGGTTGGGGTGGGAGTAGAGGGTGGGTAGTTGGATAAATGTAAATCCAGTTGAATGCACCTTCACCATTGAACAGAAGCGGTGTTTTGGAAGGAGGACGTGGGAGGGAAGCGGGGGGGGGGTTTGGTAGAGGGGATGGGTTTCAGTATAGTTAGGAGGTGCAGGAGGACTGTGGAGGAAGAAGCGGGGGGGGGGTTGTACGCAGGGATGGGTTCAGTATAGTGTAGGAGGTGATGAAGGGTGTTTGGGAAGGAGGGACTGTGGAGGAGAAGCGGGGGTTTGTAGAGGATGGGTTCAGTATAGTGTAGGGAAGGTGATGAGGGTGTTGGGAGAACTGTGGAGGAGAAGCGGGGGGTTTGTAGAGGATGGGTTTCAGTATGTGTAGGAGGGATGAAGGGTGTTTGGGAGGAGGACTTGTGGGAGGAGAAGCGGGGGGGGGGTTGTAGAGGATGGGTTCAGTATAGTGTAGGAGGTGATGAAGGGTGTTGGGAGGAGGACTGTGGGAGGAGAAGCGGGGGCGGTTGTTAGGGGATGGGTTCAGTATAGTTGTAGGAGGTGATGAAGGGTGTTTTGGGAGGAGGACTGTGGAGGAAGAAGCTGGGGGTTTGTTAGAGGGAATGGGTTTCCATATAAGTTGTAGGAGGTGATTGAGGGTGTTTGGAGGAGGGGACTTGTGGAGGAGAAGCGGCGGGGGGGGTTGTAGAGTGCATGGTTCAGTGTAGGAGGTATGAAGAGTTGTGCGGAGGAGGACTGTTGGGGAGAAGCGGCGCGGGTTGTAGAGGGATGGTTCATCGTATAAAGTGTGGTTATTTGGGTGAGGAGAGGAACGGGCGGGAGTAGGATTAGAAGAGGGGGGCATGGGTATAAGTTCAGCTGATTCCTTGAGATCAGCTGTGTGTGTTACTCTCTCTGTCTATGTCCCACTCCATGGTGCGAGTTACCTTCAACACCACCTGCAAAAACAGACCGGCCCCAGCCGCAGAATGAAATTGGTGATGTCGTGTGTGTGTGTTGTGTTGATGTGTCGTGTGTGTGCTGTGTGGGGGGTTTGTTGTGTGTGTGTGTTGTGGTTGTGTCGTGTCGGTTGTGTGTGTGTGGTTTGCGCAAGCTCCCATGCTGTGATGTAACCTGCAGAACTTAACCTCTCCCTGATAGACCACGAATAATAAATGACCATTTTCAGGGCTGCTGTTAGCATTTGCCAGACTGACCACCCAGTCTGCTGTAGTCGGATTCTTTATCCAAATGAGAATGTTACTCCTTGCTCCGCTCTTAAGAATAGAATATGTGTGGTTTGGCTCCGGGCGCTCTGTTACATGATCAGATGCACTGGCTGCTTAATTCACCGTCTCAACAGTGCTCTCAATCGTGCTCTCACCACCACACACACACAGACACCACACGACACAACAACCGAACCGTCAAGAGAAGAGCGAAACAGAAATACTCTGGGCTCTAGGTTGCGTTCAGAATAAGTCGTATACCAATTTTATTGCGACTCTTGTCAGGTTCTAGAGTGAATCAACTCTCAGAGTCGTCTTTGTGGACTGTGTACATGCGTCCTCTCCTACCGGATATGAGATTGCTGTGTTTTCTCTCTGAGCAGTCCGGAGGATTTGTCCAGTGGACTTGGGGTCTCGTCCTCTGTAGGTGTGAAGTCTATTTCTGTTTCTTGTGTTTGACATTCCAAATTGAGTCAGCCGTTGCCCGGAAGTACTGTGAACAACTTCAACACAGCTATGTCGTTGTGTGAGGGCAACTTCTCTTGACACTTCTACACACACACTCTGTATTATCTCTCCATTCATCCTCTCTATCAAACATCCATTCTCCATCCTCTATCTCTCTGCTCACTCTCACCTCTTCTATTCTGTCCCTCTTCTTTGACCTTATTCTCCCTCTTTCACTCTCATCCACAGTACGAAGTGGAGACATGATGGTGGGAATCTGACAACCAATCCCTCGCTCCTCCGTTCGCACTGCTCAGAATACGACTCTCTTCTTCCCCTTAATCTGTTCTCCTCTGTTTTCTCTGATCTTGGTTACCACAGGAGACTGACAACCCCACCGGACATGTTGCTGCATGCCCAATTCAGATCGCAATCTATTCTGTGTAATAAAGGAGTCCTTACCCTTTCCACTTATTGAGCTTCTCTGTTGCAAGCCAGACGTTGTCTAGAGGGCAGAACAGAGGGGAGCTGAAGGTATTGAACTGTGTGGTGTATCTACCTGTCTGCTGAGTCTTAGCCTACCTGCTGAGCCCTGCTCTTAACACACTGCAGGGCCACAGTGACAGGTGCACAGTGACAGGTGCACAGTGACAGGGCCACCGTGACAGGTGCACAGTGACAGGGGCACAAATATGGTGCTGTGGGTCGGCTCCATGGAGAGGCCTGATTCATGTCCATGTGCAGAGGAGTGTCTGACACGAGAGCAGTGTGTGTGACATACGAGAGCAATGAGCAGCCTGGGCCTTAGTCACACACACACACACACACACACACACACACACACACACACACACACACAGAGCAATATTAGAGCTCTCATCTTTACCACCTATGGCTCCTTGGGCGTAGCAGCACTATATTGGTTTAGCTGTACTTTAGTGTGTGTCTGGTCTGGGAGTCTCTAGTCTTCTATCATCTGTAGCCCCATGCCTCTATTCTACAATTTATCTCTGTATTACAGGGCCTGTCTATGAGCTTTTCTCCTGTCCTTTATCCTCCATAGGCCCACACCAAGGATGTGGCCAAAATGGATCCCTATGTGGTGTCCCAAATTCCCTATGTAGTGCACTYCTTTAGACTAGAAATGGMCTCTGGTCAAACGTAMTGCACTACATAGGGAATAGGTTGTGATTTGGGACACAGGCATGTGATGTATGGAGCTGTTCTATATCTGTTTCTGTGCTACATGGTCAGTCTAGTGTCTGAGGTTTTCTCTGCGTGCGTAGTCTATCACGTCTGTGGCCAGGTTGTCTGTGGTCGTTTATCCTGCTTAGGGCCCTCTACACTGCTGCTGTCCCGGTGTGGTAATATCTCTTTTATATCAGTCTCTCTCAGTTCTCCTCTTCCCTAGTCAATCACTGTTCATAGTGTGTCTGTGGAACAATGCATTGGGTTGCCTTCTGTAGTGTGTGTTTGTAGGAGTGTGAAGTTGGGCTGTGTGTGTTTACCAGAGTGTGTGTGGCTTTGACACTGCATGGCTACTGGTGTAATGTGATGTACCTTTTGTAGCATGTGTGGTTCACGTACATATGTGTGACAATTTATGTGGTTGGAGGATTTTCTAGAATGTGTGTGCGCGGCTACTGCTGTATTCAATGTGTGTATCTGCTCTGTATGTGTAGGCAGTCTATTTGACTTGATGAGCCAGGCTTTGTATTAGGCAGGTTGAGCTGCAGGGGGAATTTTGTAACAGTTGACCGGTTTCACGGAGTCATTTGTGTGGAGGAGAGAGCGGAAAAAGAGAACGATGGGAGGGAGGCAGGGAGAAGGGGCACAAGTGGTTTTAAGGGTGATCGGTGAGAGACGAGTGCTGTTGAAAAGCAATGGAGGAGAAAAAGCGAGAGGGGAAAAGAGAAGAGCCAGAGGGAGCAGAGATGACACTGCCTCCATCATTCCTTCTCTCCCTCCCTCCTTTATTCCTTCCCTCCTTCCTTGTCCTTCATCCATGGGCCCTGAGCCTGTCTGTAGTGTATAGCCCCACTCCTCATTACGCTCTCTCAACCTTAAAGGTCACAGGCATGATGGGATGGAGGAGGGCTTTTAAAATGCAACAAGAAAAGCTCCTTTATGTAACTGCTGCTGGAGCTTTGTCAGGGAGTTGTGTGTGTGGGTTGATAGTAATGTGTTGAACTCTCTGCTTACATCATACTAACATCCACACAGACTAGTTTCACTGGGCTCTCTACAGCTTGAGGTGCTGTACAATAACCCGGCCTATAGCCTGTCTCTGAGGCTAAGTCTCCATGCCTGTCCCCTATAGCTCTGGCTGTCCTGTCCACCCTGTGTCCCCTGTCCCCTATTGCCCCTGTCTCCTTCACTGGCTCCCCAGTATTCACTATCCACCATCCTCTGTTCTCTCACTCCATCCCTCCTGTCTCTATTTGTGGTAGTAATGTTTTTGTACAGTGATGACAACCAGGGTCATAGCTAGCCTGCCACCACGTCCAGCAGTGGAGCTGCGAGACACACACACACTGCCGTTTGGTGACATTTTACAGCAAAATGATTCATCCATGTTGACATTCAGCTCTATGAATAATATTCATGATCCATACAGCATAAGCATGTTACACACAAGCGTGTATACACACACACACACACACACGCTTCTGCAGGCGGTGGGGAGAGCACACAGTATGCATATACACAAGTTACTGGTCACTAGAGATGTTCTTCCACTATACAATGGATAGACTGTAGATGTGTAGTCCGACCTGTAGATGTGTAGTCCGGACTTTACCCCCCCAGGGTTTTATTTCATTCATAGTTTTAATCAGACAGACATTTTGGAATTAATATTTCAGTCAAATTTTTCTCTGTTTTCAGTAACACCCTTTTCCTTCAGGCATTGGACCTGTGTGAAGTCTGGTATGATGACAGCCGTTTTTGAAAAGAGCTGAAGGTTTATTGTTGTGTATTGAAAAGAGAACAAATGAGTTGGAGTGAGTGAAGATAATGCGATGATGGGTTTCGGTGCAGGTGAACATTCCTTGGTGTCATATAGCAGAGGGTGAAGGGAGAGTGTCTTTCTGTCAAACGGGTTGGTGGCATTTCATTTGTGACAGTGGACACTGTTGTCTATGGCATGTATGCTAAGTCAACCAGCCTAATATTGCTTAATGGTCTACAGACTGGTGTGTTTCACAGAGGAAGTGGTTGATCTAGACATTTCAGTCACCTGCTAGAGTCAACTCTGTCACCTTCTAGACAGTTCTGTCACCTGCTACCAGGGGTGGGCAATTCCAGTCCTTGAGGGCCTGATTGCACCAGTTTTGTTCCAGCTAACACACCTGACTCCAATAATCACCTAATCATGATCTTCAGTTTAGAATGCAATTTGATTAATCAGCTGTGTTTGCTAGGGATGGAGAAAGTGTGACACCAATCAGGCCCTCGAGGACTGGAGTTGCCCCCCCTTTGCTAGACACCTCTGTCACCTGCTCGACAGCTCTGTCATCTACAGGAAACACTGATGGTCCTGATACAGGTGTCTCAGAGACCGGTGTGTGTTGTTCACCTCCAGTTGAGCTGGTAGAGCAGAGACAGAGGGACCTGATACAGGTGTGTCTGTGTCTAGAAGAAAGATGAGTATGTGTCACCTAGAGTAGACACATCTATCTGATACACATCTATCTGATATTGCCGTGTGTGTCACCTGCAGGAAGTGTTGAACATCAACAAGCCATTGATAGATTACACAGAGAACAATGCCAGTATCTGCTCCTGTTCAGGTGACTGCTATTGTGTACACAGCAGGGTTGGGATCAATTCAGTTTCAATGCAGTCAATCCAGGAAGTGAACTGAAATTCAAGAACTGCAAACTTCTCATAGAAAGTAAATGGAAACTTTTCAATGATTGAATTGAAATGGAAGTTTCCCCAGCCCTGGTACACAGACCAAAAGAAAGTTGAGCGTTGTGAGATGTTGAGAACAGACAGAATACCGACCCAGGCGAAGACAGTTGGAGTAGAAAGGAAGTCACTGCCCATCTAGGTGTGTAATAGCTGCTATTTCTGCCTCATCCTTCACAATGAGTAGTCTCCATTCCCTTAGCAGCAGATCAAAAACACTCACATCAGCTCTGTTCCATCCTTCTGACTCTGTGTTGTTACACAGGTACCTTTCTTCTCCACACACACTCCTGTCTCTCCGTGTGTGTGTTCCCTCTCCTCTCGCCGTGTCTAACGCAGTCTGACACACACTTGTGCAGAAGCGTACACACACACACTACTTCAGGAGGATTGGGCTGGTGTAAAGCTGCCAAGAAATCAATCCTCTTCTCCCTTCTTCCACTCTCTTCTGTCCTCTGAGCTTTGTATTAAATATGTAGAGCCCTGTGCTGTGCTGGGTGTTTAAGGGCTAGTGTAGTGTGGACCAGTATAAGAGGCTGAGGGTATGTAGTGTGTCTCTTTAGGGAACACTGATATAACTCCCCTCAACACAGCTCTCAATGACGTGTGTGTATACATAAGCACTTACAATAAGGAGTGTAGTGTTACTGTAGACACAAACACACACAATGACTTAGTGTGCTCTGGTGAACACTTAAATTGACTGGTATGCACCACTGACTGATGTCTACAGTAAAACGATCATAATGTGAAAAACAACCAGCAGCGTTGCAGTTTGACACGCACACCTGTGCACCTGGCACCCACTACCATACTCCGTCATAAGGCACTTCAATATTTTGTCTTGCTCATTCACCCTCTGAATGACACATGTCTCGAGGCTTTAAAGTCCTTTTTAACSTGTCTCCTCCACTTCATCTACTCTGATTTGAAGTGGATTTAACAGGTGACATCAATAAGTGACCATAGATTTCCCCTGGATTCAGCTGGTCAGTCTGTCATGGAAAGAGCGGGTGTTCCTAATGTTTTGCACACTCTGTGTATGTGTGTCTTTCTGTATTGTGTTGACTGTCATGTTGAGCGTCGTCATAGCGTGCCACCAGTGTTTGTGTCATGTCTTTCACGCAGGGCTGGCCTGCTGCTCCACACTGCATCAAGTGTCCTTCACTGCTACCTATTGATTACCTCACACACTCTGTTCCTCGCCCACTGCAATTTATTTATGTCCACTCACCCACTTTATACTTTGCTGTTGCTATTGAACTGTCTATCTCTGACACCACACACACACACACACAGAGGTGGGAGAGATGGAGGAGCATGATATAGTTAACTGTATATTGAGATTCTGATGAATTGTGACATAAAAAGTATTATCTGAGAGAGACAGACTTGATGCAGTGTGTTAGATGCTGTAGGAAGGATCATTATGTGCTCATGGGGTTGTCTGTCTGGAGGATATTGTCGGGGATGCCTTTTGATACATGTACAGCAGTTTGATATTCTTCATCTGTGACATGCGGGGGTGGGTGTGCATGTGTAAATGTGACTAGCATCCATATGCATGCATTGTGTGTGTGTCTGTCATCCTGTATGATTGTGTTTTTGTAACACACTAAATGTGTGCATGCTTTTGTAGTATGCTATGTGTAATGTTGGTGTTAAGGACAGACACTGTGAAGAACACACGTCTATAGCAACACCATAGTAGGTGGTAATGACTTCCATCACAGGAGGCTCATAATAATGGCCGGAACGGAGCAATTGGAATGACATCAAACAACTGGAGACCGTGTTTGATACCCTTCCACTGTTGCCGCTCCAGTCATTACCACAAGCCTGTCCTCCCCAATGAAGGTGCCACCAACCTCCTGTGACTTCCATATATGATCAGCACAAGGCTCCCACAACCTCGAACACCTCCCAGGGAACACAGTAGATGTAGACGTGAGAGGAACTATATATAACTGTGGTTCTGGTTTGCATTGTGATTCCACACCCATATGCCCACAGGCCCATTAGATGTCCATGCAAATAACGTGTGCATAATTGAATGTGTATGTTACTTGCAATGTAACCCTGCAAAATCAACAACAAACTAAACCTAGTCACGGTAGCTCGCCACATAACGATAAGTCCTTTTTTTCGACATGCAAAATCTTACCCTCATTGCTTATTCTATTCCATTGTTTTTATGCCCAATAGTTCACCATGGCAGAGGAGAATTGTCTTAATGAGAGTTTAAATCCAAATGCAGAGCTAGAGCCGGGCCTGTGCCGTTCTGGCTCTGCAGAATCTCTTGAGGGGCTTCGGATGAAAGGGGGAGAGAATGCAACTGGAAAGCGGGGCCATTACGGCTCCCCGTTCAGTTAATCAGTCTCTTATTCGAGGTAGTCTACGGGAGATGGCCCCCCAATTAGCCGTCTGCTGTGGCCGAGAGGATACATCTCAGTAGCCTGAAGTCATCTCCTCTCTTTCCTCCATCTCTACTGACGTTGAACAAATATAGCTATAAGTGATATTGAATTCTAGCAAGGCATCCTCCTCGATATTGCTTTGACCTAACACAGCCTAACCTGAGACCAGCACATTGTTAGTACAGGAAACCCTAGTGGACATGTTAGTTTGTCTCACCTCAATCCCCTCTCAGTAGGAGGCTGCGCTCTGGGCTGGGATCCCTCTGCATGGCGGAGTAGTGCTCCAGTAGTTAATGAAGTGGATGTTCTCCCAGGCAGAAGGTCACAGGGCAGGTAAACAGACCAATGGGTGACAGACCAGGCCCCAGGGAGGGAGGCGGAGGTTAGGGACAGTTCACATTATGACACACTAGCTAACAGGTGACCTGGGTTCTTATAGTACAACTCCTAGTTATCCGGACTGGACTGTGTGTGTGGCACATGTACTTGTGTGTGCATGCCTTGTTATGGACCTGCCAGCTGCAACCTGTGTATGTTCTCTCTGTTGCTGGGATGAACAGCTATTTGGTGTTGGTGTGTGTTGCCTTTGGACTACTACAGCCTGTCTAGTCCTATTCCTACCCCTATTAAACCTCAGCTGGACTGGAAAGCTACATTTGGGTAATGCAGCAGGCCTGCTCCATGCTGGCTGGACCCAGCCACCTCTGTTCCAGTGTAAAGTGCACTGTACATATTGACGCAGAGACAGCYAGAGGGGAGCCTCGACCTTGTCAGAGAGAGAGGGTATGAGGGTTGGAGAGATACCCTGCCTTCTCCCAGGGTGCCTGTCGGTGCCTTAATGCACCATGGCAGGGAGCACACGGTCTCCCTGCAGAGAGAGGGGGAGATCAACGTCAAACACTCACACACCCACACTCAATTGTATGCATACACACTGTCTTTCCTGCTGTTACACACACACATACACAGACACACACAGACACAGGCTTGGTGTCCCTGACATCCGTTTAATCCCAGACAGTGTAAATGCATGGGGCCAGCTCTGGAGTCACCCTAGATTAATACTGGGCCTGTCTGACAGACTACAGCTTCAGTACAGCACCAGGCCCAGGCAGGCAGGCAACAGCAGGAGACTATAGGCAACAGCAGTCCACATAGTACTACTGTAGTAGTGTTGATGGTAGTTGGTAGTTATATTGTGTATAGTGTGTTTATTATTAGCAGCAGTAATATAAGACTAGCATACTTGAAGAGGCAGTTTCCAAAGTGATCTGAATTCCTCTCCATCACCCCGTCTCTCCCATTCATGCGCTCTCCTCTATCACTGTATGCCCCTGTCCTTCTCTCCCTCTCCCTCCCACACACACCTCCAATCTGTGTGATTATGTATGCGGCGCCTGGTTACCAGGATACAGGGTCGCTAGGGAGCGAGGTGTGTTTGTGTTGGGCTGAATGGATGTTGGTAATGTACCACTGTTAAGCCTTTAGGATCTAAGGGCTAGACTTCTCCTCTCCCTGACTGAGCAATGGGATTACTTCAGCTCTCTCTTCATCCTCATCTTTATCTCTATCAGTGCTGATCAATCCGTCTAGACCTAATCTGTAACCTCATCCGGGCTCAATGTAACCGTGTTTGTCTCATGTTGATGCTCAAACACAAAAAAACAATACAGGTGGATTTTATGATCAGCAGCAATAGGATTGTTTGGCCAATGAATGACCCTTTAATCTGTTTGGGTCAATTACTTTTATAGCTGAGGTATAATAAATATATAGCTCTGGGAGCAGAGATGGCACACAGGCGTGTGTGAGGGCAGGGAGGGTAATAAAACAGGCTTATCTCTGCTCGTTAGGAGATTAAAGATGCGGAGCTGGAGACGCTACAGATTTGGGCTGACATATTAAGGAGAGATAAACGAGCGTTTCCCAAACGAAGGCAGCAGTGGAGGATAGCAGGTTGGGAGAAGGGAGAGGCAGGGATAAGTGCAGCATAGTGTGGCTAGGCCAGGTCAGCCAGCCCGAGGTCACATGAGTCATATGGGCCTGTATGGTTGACTGGGGAAGCATGTTAACCTTAATCCCAGTTGGGAGAGGCAGACTGGTATCACCGAGAGGGGTAAGCAGGCAGGCCGCACCGAGAGAGGTAAGCAGGCAGGCAGAGCGAGATGTTACTCTGTTTCCTGATCAGCCAGTCTCTCAGACCGGAAAATCCCCCAGCAATCATCTAGAGGCTGCTTAATTATGCACCAGCTATCTTATGCAGCAGTGCTCTAGTGTTGTAGAACTTTGGCAGTATTGGCAGTATTTTTTTTTATATTTTAAAACTCTAGCAGTATTTTAGACCATACCTCACATTGAGAATACAGGTAGAATCCTTGAATACACCAAGAGTGGATAAAGTCTGCCTCAATCTGTGGGTGGGGGTGTGAGTGAGTGGGAGGGTATGGGGGTGTGAGTGAGTGGGAGGGTATGGGGCATGCAGCACAACACAGAGAATTGTGGGTGTGTATAAATGTTAGTGTGAGTGACAGGGATATTGGATAGTATACAAGATGGCCCTGCCAGCTGGACTCTGCTCAGTGTGTGTGCGTACGCACCCATTTTGGCTAAATTTACGGAGCCCAGCCTGTCCTTGTCGGAGGGCAGCGGAGTGCGGCACCAGCTGAGAGAGACAGCGGGCATGCTCAGGCCGTCTGGGAGATTTCGTTAGAGCGAGACATGGCTGGTATCCACCACAGATAGAGAGGGCATGATCTCTATTCACCACTGCTGGAGTTACTCAGACAGCAGCTGCATCTCAATACACTAAAGTGGCTTCCTCTCCTTTATCTGAACTGATTTGAAAAGAAAGTACCCTAATAAATAAAGAATGCTTACCAGATAAAGCTGTCACCAGCCTAGTTTATTCCCTATCAGTAAAAAGGAGATGAGGGGAGGAAATCACTCTGGAGAGGGAGGAAAAGTTTCAGGTTTTACTAGTCGTATGTACAGGATACACATGGTGTATATACACTGTCCAACTAAGTTGTTACTTGCAGGTTCCTTCTTGACAATGCAACAACAATAAATAAAATATAAGAATACGAACATAAAGTAAACGGCTCAGTATAATAGAATAAACATTTTAGCATCAGTATAAAACAGGAAGGTACAATTTATAGTACAATATTTGCACATGAATCAGGGAAGAGGGGATTGGGGTGCAAGTGAGGGATAAAAAAAGAGATAGATACATAGTCGACGACCATGGGAGTGATGAAGAGCAAAGAGAGGACGGAACAAAGCAGAGGTAGTGAAGATTATTAGTACTTCAGAGCCACTGTTATGGAGACACAGCACTGCCATGTGGACAACAGGCTGTATTACACAAATCACCTAGTAACACTCCCTTCTAAGTCCTATAACTGGACTACTGCTATGGTGTAAATCTTTGTCTCATAAGACCTATTAAACATGCCATGTTCTGAACAATAATGACTTTATACATGTCAGGGTGAACTACTCTGAGATCATTTTAAGAAATTATAATTTATTATTGGGGTGACAGGTAGCCTAGTGGTTAGAGTGTTGGGCCTGTAACCGAAAGGTTAGTGGATCAAAGTCCCGAGCTGACAAGTTTAAAATCTGTCGTTCTGCCCCAGAACAAGGCAGTTAACCCACTGTTCCTAGGCCGTCATTGTTAATAAGAATTTGTTCTTAACTGACTTGCCTAGTTAAAGGTTAAATAAAAATAAAAAATTGACCGTTTTCATAGTTTTACTGGGAAACCAAAGCGTTTTTATTTTATTTACATGTTGTGGTCTAATTGAAAACAACTGCTATTTACATGTGTAAAGGTCATTGGATGCTCCATTATTTACATTACAGAGCGTTGCTATAAGATCATCAGTACCACAGTCATAATTATAAGCCTAACAATCAGGGGCCAACCAAATGACTTTCCCTGTGTAACTCTCCTCCAATTAGCTGAGCTCCCCATTGCCCTTTAACACTCCCTTATTAGCATAATCCCCTGGGCAATGATGGGGAGGATATGGGGATGGGTCACACCGTGTGTGTATGTATTCCTATCTTATTGTTAGTATTGGTACTTGTGGTCATGGTTCATTAGAGGACGGTACTACAGTCATTATGTCTGATTGTCTGCCTCCCCATGTGACTGTAGTCTACACTAATGTAGACCTTCTGTGAAGGCAGACACACACTTTCTCTGCATCTTGGGTTGCTCTCTCACACACACACACGTCAACACTTTCTCTATACCTCTCATCCACACACACTTTCTTTGCACCTCTGTCTCACTCACGCACACACACCATTGACTGTAGTTAGGCCTACTTCATTACTTGGGGATTACATTTTGAATTCCGCTTTCAGAACCTTTCACCACAAATGAAACGATGTTGTGTAATGTTGGGTTATTCCTGTGCGTGTGGGACTACTCCAGCATGTGAATGTTATCACTACTCTTGTTAATGTTCTCTCTTCTCTCCCTCTTTGTACTTATCCCCTTTTACCTCCCTTATATATTTTTTGTCTTCCTTCCTATCTCACTTTTTCTCTTATCTACTTTATTTTCTCATGTCTCCTACTATCCCTCTCTCTCTCTCTCTCTACAGGTACTCGACTGCCAGTGAAGGGTCCCACTACAAGCGGTGTTATAGGAGGGCTCATTGGGGTGGTTCTGCTGCTGGCCATTATCGGCAGTGTTGTGGTCTTGGTCCGCAAAAAACGCAACCAGCACAATGGAGAGTGAGTGTTTGTGTCTCTGTTACTCATTACTCAAGTGATCATCCTTAATCTTTGTTTTGATTCCTTCCTTTCTCTCTTTCTCAGTGGTCCACCCAAGTACAAGCCCCCTCCCCCTATGAAGCAGCAGACCACCACCAGCAGCTCTTCTGATAGGGTGAGGGATGCTGGCCAGCCATAACAGTTTTAGACTTGTTGTAATGGCCCCTCAATTTGTATTTTACWACACCACAACATGTTTTTATCAACATTGTTAAATGATAAAGATTATGCTGGAAAAAGCCTCCATCTGAAATAGATTTTKAAATCAAAATCAAATTTGATTAGTCACGTGCGCCGAATACAACAGGTGTAGACCTTACAGTGAAATGCTTACTTACGAGCCGCTAACCAACAATGCAGTTTAAAAAAATGCGGATAAGAATAAGAGATAAAAGTAACAAGTAATTAAAGAGCAGCAGTAAAATAACAATAGCGAGACTATATACAGGGGGGTGCCGGTACAGAGTCAATGTGCGGGGGCACCGGTTAGTTGAGGTAGCATGTACATGTAGTTAGTTATTAAAGTGACTATGCATAGATGACAACAGAGAGTAGAAGTGTTGTAAAGGGGGGGTGGGGCACTGCAAATAGTCTGGGTAGCCATTTGACTAGATGTTCAGGAGTCTTATGGCTTGGGGGTGGAACTGTTTAAAAGCCTCTTGGACCTAGTTTAACCCAAACTCAGAGTACATGAGAATAATCCTGTGTGTGTGCGTGCGCATCTGCAGCTGAACACCAGTCAAGACCCTGTGGAGAGAAAGGACGGGTCCGTGGAACACCTGTACTACACTCCGCAGGATGCCGAGCCCAGCACGGTAAGAACACAGCCKTACATGGGGTGCATCTCTCAATAGTCCTTCTCTCCTGACTCCTTTCCTCAATCTTCAGACATAAAAAGACCTGGACGGGTGAAAGCAAATTCCCAGCTGGCCTCCTTGATATTGCTTCCACCTGGCCTGTGTTTTCCTATCAGTGAAGATGGAGTGACTGGAGACCAGGAGAGGAAGCCGTTGTAGACTATCGGGATACATTAAGCTCTGTAGCTTTGGCTTATAAAGTGTCTTAACCCAACTCTTAGTTCATTATCTATATAATTCATAATACATCCTGGTAAAGGATTCATGAAACAAAAAGAAATCAATCATTTAACATCTACTTCTGATCATTAATTCATCAGTTACTCAACATGATTGCCCTATTTACCACAACCATGAGAACGTGTAGGAAACTGAAGGGTATGGAGGGCTGCTATGTGGATAGAAGGTGATATACTCAACATGATTGCCCCATTTACCAGAACATGACAACGTGTAGGAAACTGAAGGGTATGGAGGGCTGCTATGTGGATAGAAGCTGTTACACTGAACATGCTATAGATAGAAACATGTATTTGTAATACTGTAGCAACCATTGCCTTGGTAAGCTAGATACAATTTCCCCCTGTGATTTAACCCTATTGGAGCAGTGGTTAGCAAGTTTGCCCATGGGCTAGAAGACCTGGGTTCAAGACTCTCAAAAGGTTGCAGTTTGTTCACTAATGCAAGGGTCGCTAGAATACTATGATGACTCCATTGGTTCTCCTTATTTTTACATGATTATTAAGATGTTATCTTTCCCACCAGGACCTGGATGCGTGCAGTGATGAGGAATACAATCGTGATGCGGAGGAGTTGCGCTACGCTGGCGCCCCTTCTGGCTGGGATGAACCCAGGCTGAACGAAGTCCCGCCCCTGTACGCCCCCAACCAGTACAAGCCCAATGATTACCATGACAACGAGGAGGACCACCCCCCTGCCGCCGGAGCGACTCGTGGAGAGAGCTTTGTGTCCCAGGCCATGTTTGTGTGAAGATGGGAGACATTGGAAGTGTGTGTGGGACTAAACCTGTTTGTACGTGAAGAACATCGGACACTGGATGTGTGTGTCTGTGGGATGGCTGCAGTCATTGCCGTTCAATCAGTATCTCCAATCTAGAATTTTACATTGTGAACTAAAGTGAGTGTATGTATTGGGTTCTAATAACGGGAARCGTGTTTTTAAAAGGGGGATCCGCTTTACCGTTAAAATGCTGTGTAAGTCAAACACAACATAAAAGAACACTAACTTTTGTCGCGGTTGGTTGAATCTCGCATGTTGTGGTTAAAGTTCCATGTGTACAGTAAGTGTGTGAGATTGTTTAATAGGCACAGATCCAGGGCCAGCTTACCCTCTTTGAATCCTAACCATTATGGGATAACGCAACACTGACCTTGGATCAGATCAGTGTGTATTGATAGCTCCATCATACTGTGGAATGTAGATGGGCTCTGGGGTCAGGAGTCTAGTAGTACACTATTCTGAGCTAGGCAGTAGGATGATGTTGCCTATAGACACTGGTGTAAGGTCAGTTGTGTGTTTTACTCCCTAAGGATTATGTTTAAGATTTTACATAATGTAATCTGATCCTAGATCTGTGCCCAAGATACAATTATGGATTCCTGGAACACAATACAAGCCATAAGAGAGGGACAATCAATTGCCTGAACAAAAATCTTGTATATATAAAAAGGAAATCTCTGTTACCTTTTTAACATTGACGCATCTAAACATTGATGATTTGTGCCTGTTCGCTCTGTTGGTTACAGAATGTACTACGTAGGCCTACTGTTGAAATGTCCAATATTGTCAGGGTCTAGGTTTTTATACAATTTCAGGGTCTTCTCTATACAATCACTTAATTGTTAAACCAGATGTGCCTATTTTTGTAGCGTGTCAGATTATAAAATGTGAATCAAACAGAATTATGAATGATTTTGTCATGCTTTGTGACAGATGGAATTTACCAGTTTTTACTGCGCTATGTATGTTTTTAAAGCAAAGCCTGATGCTCTGGTTACTTGATGATTTGTAATTCATTAAACATTTAAACTGTGTATCCAGATCATTCTAAAGTTATGGTCAGTATTGCTGCGGTCACATTGTGTTTCATCTGATGAGTTGGGAAGTTAGTGGAAGTACATAAGAGTCCAGGAGGGGGAACTCTGAGGCTTGAGAAAACGGTTAGTGCTACCCGGAATCCTTAGGACATCCCTAACCTTAACTGTTTTATATTTCAACTTCAATGGCTTAACGTCAGAGTTGGGACGTTCCAATGATCCCTTTAAGACTTTTCCCTGAGAACTCCTGTAAAGAGGCTGTCCACTCCACCTTATAGGCCTAGAAATCCTCTATCTTTTCCTCTCAACCAGCGGTATAAAACATCCTTCTTTAGCCCTGTAGCTAACCTGTTGTAATGATGCTCAGTAAGAACATCTGCCTGGGTGCCAGTACATTCCCACTTTATATAATGTTTTATATTTACATCATGTTACTTTGAAACAAATAACTAGTCAATACCCTGGACGTACAGGACACAGAGAAAGAGGCTTGTTACAGCTTTACACTTCAATGACAGTTGAACTGCCAAACAATCCGGTAAGGATTCGGTCTGTGGCAGGATCGCCCTGCAGTTTGGAGCCAATGATCAAACAAAGGTTTTGGTCGGTGAAGTAATCTGAAAGAGAGGAAATATGTTAATTATTGGTAGTTCTAAGTAGAGGACTGTCCCAGTCTGTATATTGGTGTACGTGTCAGTTTGTGTTGTTGATTGAACTCACCTGCTGCATACTCTCGAATATCTGTGGGTCTTTTGAGAAATACATCTCTGTAAAAAAACAAGAAGCAGGTACCCAAGCAATTGGCCAGTTAGACTTCATTACTGTAGCTAAATATGAAATATAATTATATTTGTTATTGATGTCTGGAGCTTGAGAGCCCTAATTGAGATGGAGAATAATATGTCTGAAAATATACCGTCAGTCAGTGCCAGCCAATTATCAAACCTTAAAAAGTCGCTTATTAAGACCTCCACCTCTGGATGCGCTCTCTAATATACATTGTTGGCTTTTCTTGTCCCAGGATAAATATAATGGTGAATGTCCCTTAATAACTTTACTGTCCATTCTACTTTCCCATGCCTCATGATATTGGGAAAAGCCAGGTGGTCAATAGCAGATTTAAAGTTAACCCACGTGATGTTTGTCATAGCTAGCAGAAATTCCTTGGGTAAAGATAGGCTCAGCAAACTATTACCTGGATGAATGCAAAAATAATGCAGTGAGTGATAGAACAATAAATCCTATTGTATTTTAATCCCTAATTATATCGATAGAACTATTTAACTAAATGTTGTTGGAGAAGCCAAGGAGCACTCATGAAGCTAACAACGTTAACTAAGGTTACAGTAGTAAAGTGTTAGCTAGCTAACTAACCTTATATTGTCGGAGTAGCTGCTGTTGCTCGATGCTTAATGCACCAAAGTCCAGTTTCTCCAAACCACGTTTATCAGCCATTTGATCTCATCAGCTAGCTAATATTCCTTTGATAGCCTGCTTGCTAGCTACCATTAATATCTTTGCTAAAACAAAACCCGCCTGTTGTTGATAAGCTCCGCTGTTACTATGGCAACAGCCTGAGTAGAACAGAAGCAACACTTTTCCCACAGAGTTTATCTTTGCTTTCCCCCATGACATCTTTGTACGTCTCTATGGCTCTGGGTGGCAGCCAATGTGACAATATTTTTCAGAGCCTGTATTGAGGGATCCAGCCACAGAACATGAGAGTGCTGCCATATTGCCCAAACAGCTGTGACCGATATGTTGTGACCTAAGCAAGTACCTCTGGAGTAGATGTCTCTACTACAGGTCCATGCAGGGAGACCAGAACACTCATGGATGGATACTCTGTGTGTGAGATTCGTGTTTGCTCCTATTCACTATTGTAGACTATAGCAAGCACACACATTTTCTTAAGAAAATGTTCCTTTTCTACTCAAGGTACTAAAGTGGAATACCCAAGGTTCAAATATTTGGGTAGCAAGCAACCATTAATATTAATTAATATGCTAAACTTTATTACAATCATTTGGTTACAGATTAAAATCTTAGAATTGTATTGAGGGGGTTTGGAAGTGTGTACACATGAGGGACTTGGTATAGAGAAGCCTGGGGACAGCCTCTCTCAAAGGAAGGGGTTAATTAATGACCTTAACCCAACAATAGTCACCTATAGTGACCTTGTCAACAGTTTTGGACCACTTGTTGTAACAGTTAAGGTGTCACAAACCCCATCACATTCATTAGGCCAATTACTGTCTGGAACATTTTCAAGTGTCCCCCTGACTATTCTTCCATCAAGTTCATTAGGCAAAATACTGTTAGGTATACTGTTCATGACATGGTTTCAAAGCAATTTTCTGATAGCACCATGGGTCCATTATCAGTGGTGTAAAGTATTAAAGTACAGTACTACTTAAGTTACTTTACTATATATATTTTTGACTACTTTTGCTTCACTACATTCCTTACTTTTTATTCCATAAATTTTCCTTGACACCCAAAAGTACTCATTACATTTTGAATGCTTAGCAGGACGGGAAAATAGTSAAATTCACGCACTTATCAACCGAACATCCCTGGTTATCCCTACTGCCTCTGATCTGGCGGACTCACTAAACACACATGCTTTGGTTGTACAGTGGGGCAAAAAAGTATTTAGTCAGCCACCAATTGTGCAAGTTCTCCCACTTAAAAAGATGAGAGAGGCCTGTAAGGTACACTTCATCATAGGTACACTTCAACTATGACAGACAAAATTGTCAGGTTTTGGCCAGGACTATTATGGTTTTGGTCACTAGATGTCCCCATTGCACCTTTTTTGTACCTTTTGTTTTTCTTGCTCTAATTATTGTTTGCACKTGTAAGTCATTCCCTTGTTAGTATTTAAACCCTGTGTGTTCCTCAGTTCCTTGCTCAGTGTTTGTATGTTAGCACCCAGCCCCAGCCTTTGTGAACATATATTCTCTAGTTGGATTTTCCAGAGGTTCTCTGGTTTTGTTCTTGTTTATTTTTTGATTAGTCTTTTGAGGTTTGTTTTTTCCCTGCTGTTCTTACCACTTTGTGGATTTATAATTTTGGCCTGAAGATTTTTCCTTTATTAAACCTCCATCTCTAGTACTGCTGTGTCTGCCTCATCTTCTGGGTTCTGCCAATTATTAGTGACTGTTTCTCGCACCGGGTCCTGACACAAAATGAGAAAGAAAAATCCAGAAAATCACATTGTAGGATTTTTAATGAATTTATTTGCAAATTATGGTGGAAAATAAGTATTTGTAAATTACAGTCAATAACACAATAGAAAAATCTGTATACAGTGTGTGCAAATGAAATAAGGAGGTAAGGCAATAAATAGGCCAATAGTGGCGAAGTAATTACAATTTAGCAATTTACACGAGTGATATATGTGCAGATGAGGATGTGCAAGTAGAAATACTGGTGTGAGAAAGAGCAGAAAAACAAAAACAAATATGGGGATGAGGTAGGTAGTTGGTTGGTTGGATGGGCTATTTACAGATGGGCTGCGTACAGCTGCAAAGATCGGTAAACAGCTCTGACAGTAGACGCTTAAAGTTAGTGAGGGAGATATAAGTCTCCAACTTCAGTGATTTTTGCAATTCGTTCCAGTCATTGGCAGCAGAGAAATGGAAGGAAAGGCGGCCAAAGCAGGTGTTGGCTTTGGGGGTAACCAGTGCAATATACCTGCTGGAGCGTGTGCTACGGGTGGGTGTTGCTATGGTGACCAGTGAGCTGAGATAAGGCAGAGCTTTACGTAGCAAAGACTTATAGATGACCTGGAGCCAGTGGGTTTGGCGACGGATATGTAGCGAGGATCAGTCAACAAGAGCATACAGGTCGCAGTGGTGGGTAGTAAGTATATGGGGCTTTGATGGTAACAAAACAGTACTGAATGCTCCCTCTAAACCTCACCTTCTGAACAGGACAACATTTCAAGAGGAGCAAGACATGATGGATCTGTCTGCCTGTTTTTTCCAGCACATCGCTTCAGGGAAAATATATATTTTTCAGATTTGTCGTTATTTTTCTCTTCTCTCTGGTGATGAACCTACTCATTGGATTGGTGACACCGTTCTACACTTTGTTAAATTTTCAGCTGATATGTGGTCTTTTGCATAGCTTCATTGCAGCATTCTTTGTCTTGCACTCTCTTCTGCTCCAACGTACTGTGATTATCGGGGTGGTGCATGGAACATTTTAGTATTATGTGTACCATCCTTTGGAGCGTTCAGATGACTCTGCCCCTCATGGAAATAGAAAGATATGTGTTTATTTGCTACAGCATCCACTAGCTGAGCATAATGACATCCACGCATGTGTGGCTTGCCTTGCCGCTAGTCTGGGTACTGAGTGCCATTGTTGGTAATAATCACTGGTCCAGCTCAACATGGGACACACATGGTGCATTTAATAGAGCCACTGCAGGGCTGCTATGTGAGCCTAGAATTGTGAGAGCATCTGTGAGCTTTAGTCCTGTGCAAGAGGCACTGTTCCATGGCCCTCCCATCATCACCCCAACTCTTTCACTCTGAATTACTTGCCTCTGTTTTGTGCGTATGTACAATGAGGCACGCAGGGCTGTTGTGGCCCTCCAACAAGACAACCACCGTGCTCGTAGAACTGTAGCCTTCGACCTCTGTCTGTTTCTACTGCAGCTGGTGCCAATAATCTACTGTCTTACCCGTCTGCAACTACACGAGCAAACTCTGCCCCTTCACTTGTCTCAACACATTGTTTGTGTTACTAATGGTGCATTTACCCTGTCGTCTATACCATCCGTAACCAAGAGGTGAGGCGTGCACTGATACATCTGTGCAAAGATGGGTGGAAAAGAGCATTCAGGAAGAGGAGGATGAGGGGGGGGACAGTATTCAGGAGGATGAGAGTCCAAAGGGGAGAAGAAGACCACAAGATGGATGGGGTGGGGCAGGAGGGGAGCAAGAGACTGCAACCGACCCTCTGTCCTTCCTCCTTTCTCTCTGGTTGATGTGTGACTCACTGATCTGATTGCAGGACAGTTGGGAAGACAGTTAAACTAATTGGATATTTTATTACAGTTGTGACTGTCACAGTGTGCTGTTTTCACTGGATGTGTTTTGGGACCATTTAAAGGTCATTTGGTATTTTACAACGTTAGATGGTTCATTACCCTGTAATTATGAGCCAGGACAAACTGTAATCCAGTTCTGTATTTCTTTAACAGCCACTACACACATTTCAGCTAACTTTAACCAGGCTAGATAAAAACCAATAGGATTGATGGGGCAACTGTGTTTATCCTAGCTCATAGACTACTTTCAGAGTAAGAAACCATCTTACATGAGGTTAATAATGAATGAATCCTCTTAAACTGTGTTTCAACATCTTACTATGTGCGTTTGTAATAAGTTAACTGTTTGAGGTGTGTTTTCAGCTTTCACATCAGTGCTATTGGTCGCTGGATATGTTTTAGGGTGTACATGTGAGTTGGAAGATGTTTTTGTGTTGCTTTCAGGGTTGGGGTCAATTCAATTTAAATTCCAGTCAATTCAGAAAGTAAACCAAACTCCAATTCAAAATGTTCCTAATTGAAAGCATTGAAAATAATTGGAATTTCAGCGTCCATCCTGAATTGACTGGAATTTAAATGGAATTGATCCCAAGCCTGGGGCCTGTGGGGGGGTGGGCCTTTCCTCTTTTGTTCTCTAGTGCTTCTCTATTGTTCCTCAAGCAAGGGGGGAGGCCGATGACATCACAGATTCTCATACATTTTTATTGAACCTTTATTTAACTAGGCAACTCAGTTAAGAACAAATTCTTATTTACTATGACGGACTAACCCGGCCAAACTCTTACCGGACGACGCTGGGACAATTGTGCGCCGCCCTATGGGACTCCCAATTATGGCCGGTTGTGATATAGCCTGGAATAGTATTTTTTTATTTTATTATGTAACATATTTAGGAAGTAAGACAGTGGGATAATCTCATGTTGATGTGTAGATGTGCTGGTGCTTCTTGCTTTTATCATTCTGATTTATCTTTTTTATACTGCTTTTGTTGTGTTTTTTATTCATATGTTACATTTATCATTATTTTCTGTCTCAGAATTCTAAATCTATAATGACTGAAATATGAAATTTTCTTAACAGGTACAGTACAAAGATGCAGCAATACAGCATCTACCAATGTATATTAGTCTAGTAACAACCATATTATGGTGAGTACAAAAATAAGGACATTGAGAATTATTCCTTCAAGTAAAATAAATAAGTAAACGCACACCCAAAATAGTTCAGACGTTCAATAATTGGGGGTATAGATAGTGCGTGCAACTTTATTTTTCTATAATTCCTGCAACCCAGTGATAGGTGCAACTTTGTTATTACGGAAGCTTGCCACTATAATCTAAATGATGACACTTCCCTCATTTAATCCTTAAAGGTTACATTTTCCAGCCACATCCCTCAGCTGTTTAACAACACAATGATGGGGTGTCAACTTTGTTGTTGTTTGAACTGCAGATTGCCCCTTTAACCACTGAAACACTGCACTCCAAGATGTAGGCTTATTATACAATATAGAAGTGGGTTATTTGACTTCACCACAGCAGCGCCACACCACGTAGTATCCAGTACTCAGGCGGTGGAGCAGTCTTCAGTTCCACAGTAGCAATGTAATTCAGGTCCATCCTTACAGGCTTCTTATATATGGGACAGGAGTATAACCGGGCATCCTTGACACCTGAAATGACCACAGCAACGATAAACATCCATTACTTGTACACAATGATCACATTCGTTTCTTTGTCACTGCATGCTGTCCATTCAGTAGGTCTGACATACTGTAACCATTGAAAACCACATTGTTATTGACCTAAAAGTTCTATATCATTCCCACTGACATATTCAACATATAACGTATAGATGAAAACAAGGCGCAGCTAAATGAGATACTGTTCAATGTCTCTAGGAAGTTACAGTAACTACTGACTACAGTACTCACCATTATTTTCAGCATACATCCTGACTACAGGCATCATCTCAAACAACACTTTGGGTTTAGAGTCGATGAGTTTGCAGTTCCTCCTGTCCCAGCCCGCCCCCTCCAGATAGAGGCCGTACACATACACCCCCTCAGAGGGCGGCTGGGTGATGTCATCCTTCATCCACTTGGTCACCTCGTTGCACAGCACCATACGGTCTAGAGCCCAGCCCTTGTTTGCACGAGTGATCTCCTACACACACAAAAACAGAGTTACATAGACTGGCTTTGTCTTTGTAGCTTCATGATCAACTATGACTGTGTAGTGTGTGTGCAACCTCTAAATATAACCTCAGTGGCCTAGCCAGGTCAGTAAGTATGTTCAATTGTGAATGCATTAGAATGTGTGAATGTGCCGTCTGTACCTGTCTCATGGCGGTCAGGAAGCCCTGTGGGTTAAAGAACCCTGTCATCCAGAAACAGTTGGGCCGTCCTTCAAAGATCCACGCCTGGAACTGACGGTTCCTATCCAGCAACTCAGTAAACCAGAACCCTAGAGTGCTGGAGGCCCATGACGCCTAGAACAAAGAAGTACAGAAGTAGAAAATATAACACGGAATACATGCGTAGAAAACTGAATAAATGTGTACCCAGAGGCAGTAATAAACATACCTTCTTCCAACGTGAGGGGATGCGTGCGTCATACATGCAGTCCAGCGCGTCCCGTAGGTTCTCACTCATGATGATGGTGCCGTCGATGGCCAGTTTGAGGTCGGTCAGCGTGTTCCTGACCAGCACGATGACCCTCTGCATGCGGTCTATCTCCTGACGCAGGAAGATGTTCATGGGCTGGAGCAGACCCATCTTCTGTAGCCTCTCTCTCACCTGGATATATTGAAAACACGTTCTTGTGAAATTACACTTTAAATAAATGTTTATTTGATTTGATTCTTAACATATGGGAATGCAAATGCATAACACAGTTCTGAACATTAAAAAGTAAACCTGTATTGCAGTAAAACATTACCTTCAAAGTGCATCTCATTGCACTATGGGGTACATTAATGAAATTAATTTTATTGCATGGGTTATTGTTAGATGACTTGGCGTCATCCTGTGAGAGTTTTTTAACGATCTACCTTGCTGCAGCAAGGTATTATGGGAAATAATATTTTTAATGGCCAGCACTGTATTAATCATGGGTGATTATTTCCAGTAGGGTTAGCTAACTCCAGACCAGTGCTACTCACTTCAAACGGTACGTAGTCTGGAGGTAGTTTCTCCAGCATGTCGTCAGCTAGCCTGGCCACAATGGCCTCCCTGGTCTCCCCTCCGCCACTGGAGCTGTCCTTAGGCTGGATGGACAGGATGGTGTCCAGGACGTCTTTGGCCAGCTTGCTCTGYTACGTTATGTCAGCATTGGGGTGCAGGCCAAACACCTCTGGAGTGTCGTAAGCCGGTAGGCCCTGCAGGGGAAAATACATAGGATTAGAGTCTGCATGTCTGTGCATTACCAAACTACAGTAAACTGTGTAATGCATTGTGGATATCTCATAAGGTGTTATAAGTGCTTATAATGCATTATGAACAAGGTATTCATAGGAAGTGTTACCAAATGTCTCAATGCTGCACATAATGTATACAGCACACATCTTCATGCAGTCTGACTACATTAATTCAATATAATGTTACACAGCACTGTAAACTGCAGTAGAGACTTTAAGTGTGAAAAATGGACTGACCTGAATGTATGTCAGATATTGGTCCACGTTGGWACACTTGGGAATGCTGTAGCCTTTGTAGAAATAGAAGTCAGGTCCAAACATGTTTTCACTGAACCAGACCTTGGCGAAGGTGTTGAGCAGACGCTTGTCATAGTCGTCTGTCACCCTACCGCCATACTGGATCTCCCCGATCATGTAGCGCACTGTATTCCAGGATACACCCTGGGGAGACGTCAGARTACCATCAWCACAGGAACAGACACATCTTACATAGGAAGACAGGTAGCAGTACTAACAGTAGAAGTAAAGATAGATCTTTACTTAGTTACAGCAGGAGCTTCTCGTCTCTGCACCTACCTTCTTGATGTCCATGTCYTCCAGGTGGTTCTGAACAAACTGCACAGTGGCGTTGAAGTCAGCCTGGTTGAACTCGTAGGGGATGTTCCAGCCCAGGGGGCCGTATTTACGCCTCTCCTGGACCGTAGAGTGGAGGAACACCACCCCATACAGCATGGGCCTCCACTGGACCATGTTACTGACATCCAGCAGGTCCTGGTTAATGCCTGGGGCAACAAACAAGAAGCTAGGGTTGTGGTTGAGACTAAGGTTGAACCGGGAAATGGACGTGAATCTAGGGTTAGGGTTGAACTGGGATGTGGACATGATGCTGGGGTTAGGATTAGGGTTGTGGTTGAGACTAAGGTTGAACCAGGATTTGGACATGAAACTAGATTAAGTGTTAAGGGTAGGGTTGTGGTTTAGGGTTAACCGGAAGAAACGGGGGTGAATGTGTGTGTTTGTGTAGGTGCGTACACATGCATGCATATGTATGTGTGAACTGTGGTGTGACCCACCTCCATAAGTCCTCTTCAGCCCTGCCTTCAGTCCCTGTGGAGGCTCATTAGTGAACTTGTTGGACATCTGCAGCAGTGTGATGGGAAAGTGTTTGTGGACCTCTGTAGTAATCCACAGGCGGAAGGTCTCATGGACGGCGTCTGTCTCTGTCACAGTATCCATCAGCTCATCCATGAAGTCCAGGCCCAGGTGGCAGTTCTGGAGCAAGGCCCAGCCACCCTGTGTGTGCATTCGGGATAAAATACAAAATAATATAATACATAGTTAATTGTCCATATTGCGAGAGTGATTCATTACTAATGTCCTTATGTAATTCAATTAATAATGTGAGGGAGATGCATGTGGTGTTAGTCCATTTAATTTTTAATACAGTCTAAATCAATCACATCCATTTTCATTAACACATTGGTTCAATTTCAATTCATATTCCATCCCTATCGCAATTTGAATTCCCAATTTGATTACAAATGAGATGACATGGACCACAATTCATGGCAGAACGCTGATTCCTAATAAGTTAGTTTCACTCTCCAGACTTCCTCACTAAGCGCAATAGCCTGGGGACGAGGATAATTATAACTTGACTGTTAGGAGTCCAGTCAGTGTGTACTGTAATGCTGTGTTCAGGACTCACGTTGGCCATGGTCTGCTGGAGCAGCTTGCGTGCGTGGACCTCCTGTCCCTGGCCCATGGAGACATAGCGAGTCTCTATCTTCAGCCTCTTCCCCAGGACGATGATGGAGTCGGTGGGGTCTGAGCCCATGGACAGGAAGCAGATGAGCGGGGRCCGGGGGTCTGACTCCTCCCACGTCTTCTCTAGGTCCAGGATCACTCCCTCTGCATACTTCTCTCCCATCGAGTCCATGATGTACTTACGGGCCTGGAGGATAACAGGTAAAGCATTAGTTAAAAAGTKACCTGCTACTAGATTCAAGAAATATGCAGTAGAAATACTCTCTAAAACTCAGTCCAAAGCTTTGATGAAAAMACCAAAAAGAGTAGACATTTCATAAAGGATTATGTCTTGGATTGATTGATTGATTAATTACTTAATCATTCAATGAGAGTTACCGGTGTACCTGTGCGATGGTCCTGTCTGGGCACCAGGAGCGTATGAGCAGCAGGCGGTGGAAACAGTCCAGGCTCTGGTCATATGCATTAGGGATCACCTCCTCCTCAGGGGCCTCCTTATCAAACCATGCCTTCCACTGCTTCTCATTACAACAGATCTGGACAGACACACACAGCTCAGTACAATGACTAGTTCAATGCCATATGTGACAGAGCTTAGAGGAGTAAAAGGAGCACTGTAATCAGAGGAGCACTACAATGAATAGTGGGGTTTACCAGGGTGAGGGGGCCATGAAACATACTTATTTTGGGGGCCATGAAACAGACTTATTTAGGGGGCCATTTAAACAGACTTATTTAGGGGGCCACGAAACAGACTTATTGAGGGAGGGTATTAGAGAGTGGGACAACATGAAGTAGCAGTGTAAGAAAGCACCGCATGGGGAACACACCTGATTAAGGATATTAGAGAACTGCCACAGTTTACTGAGCTCCACCAGATTGAGCCAAGTCATGTCTAAGATCCACTTGGCAGGCTTATGGGGGCAAGCCTTCAGATCCAGAGAGGCACCTCCTGCATAGGACAGACAGAGGATGTTCTTTCCAAGTCAATGGTCTGTGAGCAATGAACAACATTTTGCTATTCAACATTTCAGTAACTGTGGACTACAGATTGGTGGAATTAATTGGAGGGCGGAGTTTGTTTCACACCTTTAATGAGGGTGAGGAACTCAGCGTGTTTCACGCGGTTACTCTGCATGTCGATCTTCAGCGTCAGCAGGAGGGTAAACAGGAATTTGTGCTCCTCATACAGACCCCTGGCTGCATACTTGTGCACCTCAAAGGTCATGTGCTCAATTACGTTCGCTATTCGCTTGCTGGTAATTTGACTTTTGGTTGATCTGTTCAGAAGGCATAGTGTGATGGTTATTATGTTAATATTAAAATATAACTGTTGCTATGGTTTCAGATATTATACTTCAAGAATCAGGCGACTCKTACAACTACACAAAAGGTTATGCAAAACCACAAATCCCCCAGTGTAACTTATCAATTCACTAATCATTCAATGTTTACATAAAATGAGTGAACCACATCTGAGGACKAACAATTCAAATGAAATACATAAATACAAATATATGTTATTCAGTATGAGAAAAAAGTGTATTGCTACTGTACCTGGCCAGAGAGAGGTCAAAGATTCCCAAGAACTGTCGTAGTGACGTTTGGTACATGACGTTAACCATAGACATCTCAGTGATGAGGAAGTACAGGATGCTGCCTCTGGTGGCCACTGTAACAGCACAATAACACACAGGCTGACAGTGAGTGACAGACAACGCTCATTCTATATTATCATACATCCAGCTCTGCTCAAACAAACTTGCCACTGAAAAAGTGTGAGGAACAGATTGCTCCTGAAGAACAGTCAACACAAGGTGGTTAGTGCCAGTTGCTATTCAGCAGAGCACTGTGATTGGTTGGTCAGCCAATCAAAAAAGAGCCCAAAATGTTTTGATCCTTACCCTAAAACAAACTGGTACAATACAACCCACCCAACTCACCAGGTCTGTACCGAGAATAACTCTACCCTAACCACAGTACAACCAACTCACCAGGTCTGTACCGAGAATAACTCTACCCTAACCACAGTACAACACTCCCAGGTCTGTACTGAGAATAACTCTACCCTAACACAGTAACAACACCAACTCACCAGGTCTGTACTGAGAATAACTCTACCCTAACCACAGTAAACCAACTCACCAGGTCTGTTTGAGAATACTCTACCCTAACCACAGTACAACCAACTCACCAGGTCTGTACTGAGAATAACTCTACCCTAACCACAGTACAACCAACTCACCAGGTCTGTACTGAGAATAATCTACCTAACCACAGTAAACCAACTCACCAGGTCTGTACTGAGAATAACTCTACCCTAACACAGTAACAACCAACTCACCAGGTCTGTACTGAGAATAACTCTACCCTAACACAGTACAACCAACTCACCAGGTCTGTACTGAGAATAACTCTACCTAACCACAGTACAACAACTCACCAGGTCTGTACTGAGAATAACTCTAACTACAACAGTACAACCAACTCACCAGGTCTGTACTGAGAATAACTCTACCCTAACCACAGTACAACCAACTCACCAGGTCTGTACTGAGAATAACTCTACCTTAACCACAGTACAACAACTAACCAGGTCTGTACTGAGAATAACTCTACCCTAACCACAGTACAACCAACTCACCAGGTCTGTACTGAGAATAACTCTACCTCCCACAGTACAACCAACTCACCAGGTTGTACTGAGAATAACTCTACCCTAACCACAGTACAACCAAACTCACCAGGGTCTGTACTTCCTCTCTAGCGGTGTTGATCTGGATCTCGGTCTCGGCTGAGATCTGTAGTTTCTGTGTGACGTCTCGGCGGTGCGCTTGGTGTTGCCCAGGACGATGATGAGGCTCTCGTCGTCCACCAGGAACCCTGGGTAGAGGTCAGACGATACAGCAGGTTGTCCTCCAGCTCTTTCATCTTCCTCTTGTTGGCCGTTACATCTTCAGCAGGTTGTGCGCTCCTTCTCCACTCCTAGATATACCAGGGATAGATAAGAGCACTGTTCAGACACATACACTAATGTCCTTGTTGGCCGTCACATCTCCAGCAGGTCCGTATACTCCTTCTCCAACAGGCAGAAACACCGGTCGACACAGCTCAGAACAGGAGAGTTCCCACCTGGACAAAAGGAACACCTATGTGAGAATGCTATTCATTGACTACAGCTCAGCCTTCAACACATAGTGCCCTCAAAGCTCATCAATAAGCTAAGGACCCTGGGACTAAACACTCCCTCTGCAACTGGATTCTGGACTTCCTGACGGGCCGCCCCAGGTGGTAAGGGTAGGTAACAACCCATCCGGCACACTGATCCTCAACACAGGGGCCCCTCAGGGGTGCGTGCTCAGTCCCCTCCTGTACTCCTGTTCCTCATGACTGCACAGCAGGCAACGACTCCAGCACCATCATTAAATTTGCCGATGACATAACAGTGGTAGGCTGATCACCGACAACGACGAGACATCCTATAGGGAGGAGGTCAGAGACCTGCCGTGTGGTGCCAGGACAAACAACCTTCTCAACGTGATCAAGACAAAGGAGATGATTGTCGACTACAGGAAAAAGAGGCCCGATCTCGCCCATTCTCATTGACGGGGCTGCAGTGGAGCAGGTTGAGAGCTTCAAGTTCCTTGGTGTCCACATCACCAACAAACTAACATGGTCCAAGCACACAAAGACAGTCGTGAAGAGGGCAGCAAAAACCTATTCCCCCTCAGGAGACTGAAAGATTTGTCATGGGTCTCAGATGCTCAAAAGGTTTCTACAGCTGCACCATTGAGAGCATCTTGATTGGTTGCATCACTGCCTGGTATGGAAACTGCTCGGCCTCCGACCGAAAGGCACTAAGAGGGTGGTGCGAACGGCCCAGTAATCGCCAAGCTTCCTGCAATCCAGGACCTCATTCAGCGGTGTCAGAGGAAGGCCCTAAAATTGTCAAGATTCCAGCCACCCTAGTTATAGACTGTTCTTCTCTGTAACGCACACGCAAGCGGTACCGAAGCGCAAGTCTAGTTCCAAGAGGCTTCTAATCAGCTTCTACTCCCAAGCCATAGACTCCTGAACATCAGGTCAAATGGCTACCCAGACTATTTGCATTGCCCCCCCCCTCTTTACACACTGCTATCTCTGTTGTCATCTATGCTTATTCACTTAATAAACTCTCATCTACATGTAACATACTACACTTCAACTAACCGGTGCCCGCACATTGACTCTGTCTCGGTACCTCCCCCTGTAATATAGTCTCGCTATTGTTATTTTACTGCTGCTCTTTAATTACTTGTTACTTTTATCTTTTATTCTTATTCCGTATTTTTTTAAACTGGCATTGTTGGTTTAGGGGCTCATAAGTAAGCATTTCACTGTAAGGTGAAACAACTGTTGTATTCGGCCATGTGACTAATAACATTTGATTTGATTTCAGACCAACAGCAAGAGATAAACAGGCACACCATTCAGACAGACACTGATTTTGGGGGTCATTTTTCAGGTCATTTAACATTTCTCTGCATACAGACCTGGCTGGGTTCATGCTCTCTGTGTTCATTTTGATTCAGTGCATTTCAAAATGGGTGGTCACAGTCATTATGTACAATTCTAATAAGGCTCACTATTAAACACTACAACAAAATTACCTTTTGTTTTGATACTTCAAATGTTTTTATCCATGATTTCATAAGCATATGATTGGACGTGGTTCTGACCTGTTTCTCAGTGAGGATGACCCGTCCAGCAGCTGGTCCTCCAGACCCTCATGGTGACAGTGAAGTCTATGATTGAGGTGCGGGCGCTGATCTCTGGGGTGTACGCAGGGTTGGGGAGCTTAGTGGTCACATAAAGACGGAACCCCATCACATCCACCTCCTTTGTCTCCCACTTTCACTGTGAGGACAGAATACAGACAGTTTGAGAGAGAAAGACAGTTATGAAGGGAGAAAGACAGTTATGAAGAGAGAAAGACAGTTATGAAGGGAGTTCTTGAACGTTGCAGATAGAAATGCCATGAATAGAGCTGATGTGATTCCTCATTTTACATGTCAGAGAGGCATGTTTGATCTTTGTAGCCTATTTCTATCTGAACGTTCCAAAACCTTCAATCCTGCTGAACGGGATTATGACATATTTCCGTGACGTCGTTTGCAACCAGAAAAACGTACCAAGCAAATGTTTGCCCGCAGTAACTGTTATAAGAGTAAATATAGCATATAGGCCACATGAATGTCGAGACCTTGGGACTATAAGGTTCTATCTGCAAAAAGATGATTCAGAGATAATTGGCTTTAAAGTTTTGAACCCTCATTGGTTTGAATTGTGTCAGCGATTTTTATATTGTATTCTTATGAACTTAACAACATGAATTGGGGTATTTAAAGTACTTTATAGGTAGAGAACATTGAACCGAACAAGGTTATGACAATAACAACATTTGGACACATTTTGCTCTCTATGTATTATATTAGAGAGAATAGCCCCAGAGATAATAACCCCATAACGATAATGTGTTTCATTTGATAATGTGATGATTGATAATGTGGTTAGGATAATAGTACATACCTTATAAGTGGAGCCCGTCTTGATGAAGTTTTTCTCCAGTACGTTGTCCAGTGCCGGGTCCAGCTCTTCACCTACGTCCTCGATCAGTAGGGGGCGCCCCAGAGACAGGCTGTCCTCCAGGTGGTTCCTGAAGTACTTGTGGTTCAYGGAGGTGATCTGGGAACCACAGAAATGTCTCATTACTGACACAGCATTACACATAGTTTTTTACCAAGAAGGACGATCTGACAGATCCAAAGGTTAGTTAGGCCTAAGCCTAGTGTAAGCGCTGTTCAGAAACATACAAAATCTATCGGCTGGACAATGGGAGGGCATAGTTATGGGAGAGAATAGTYTGAAAATGAATGCAGTCCAACCTGCAGCTCATTCCTGGATTCTTTATTTTTTATCCAGATCTTGCCCTGGGTCTGAGGGTCTATGAGGAGAGGGAAGCGTGAGGCCTTGGTGATGATGATCCCGTTCTGGATGGATAGGTCATCGTTGGGCAGGCCCTGAAGGTTCCACTCGCTGACTGTAGGTGCGTCGATCAGCATCTCGGTCAGGTTGAGGTTGTTCCCGAACGGGATGTGTCTGGTCTTCATCTCCCTCTGCCAGTCGGTCAGGAGAAGGTTCCGGAACTCCTGGTTGAAGGGGCCGGAGTAGGACAGAAAGGCTGTGGCCAATAAGACGTCACCTGAACCAGGAAGTAAGCACACATAGGTTGGTTCATGCATCCATTCTACTGTATAGCATAACTACAGATAAAATACTAATACACATTGAAAAATATGGTACAGAAGCAKCCGGAGCATCTCCCCCAAAAAATAAGATGTAGAGAATTGTAGACAATGGACAAAAGGTAATACGAAGCTTTGGGAAAATTAGTCCTGTTATTACTGTAAAATAGGTGGAGAAAAAAGGGTTGAATGAACCCACCTACAAGGCGCTTGGTCTGGGCGGCAAACTCTTTGCTCTGCTCTGTCCAGCGCTCRTTCTCTCCAGCCAGACCACTGATGAGGCTAGAGGCCGTCTGCATCTTGTGTCTGCAGCGTTCAGCATCCTCCAACAGTGTCTGAGAGGCAGAGAGAGAGAGATATAAAAACAATATATATGTTTTTAACATCATCTTTTTATTTATTTTTTAATGTAAGGCAATGAGAAGAGAGGTGTTCAGTACCTGTTTCTCCAMCATGGCCTTCTCATACTCTGCTTGGACCACATCCAGCTCTGCCTGCTTGTCATCCAACTCTGCCTGGGCCGCCTGCAGGTCTATGTTGGCCATGGCCAGCCGGTTCTGCTGCACTGCCAGGTTAGCCTAAGAGGAAATACAGTATCAAATATTAACTGGACACTCAGGGACAACAAAATGTACTGGAAACAAGAAATCAATTAGCAAGTTTGTGGTACACATGTCAAAGGTTATCAGAGAGGCGGGTGGTGTTACATAACACCACCGGGGTTAGGCCCACCTTTAATGGGAGCACCTCCTTGTTGATGGAGAAGAAGGAGGCCATGGCTTTGGTCCAGGAGGCCAGACCAGCCACGTTTCCACACACGCGCTTGGCCGTCTCCAGMGTGTAGTCTGGCATGTCGAAGTAGGGCAGCAGTAGCTCCACCATCTCCTCATTGATACTGTCTTTGGGGAATTGCTGTTAGAGAGAGACAACAGAGRCGGAGATCTCAAAGCAAGCTGCCATTGCATCACCACTGAAGTTGATTTCCTGGTCATATGTGCCTGTAGTGCAGTGTCTATAGTGTAGTATGTTACTGTAGAAATGCACAGTGTAGTAATATTACAGGATGTAGACGTTTTACCTGCACACTGTAATACTTTATTTGCTTATCTAAGTAATATTACTTAGATGCTGGCCATCTGTTTCCTACCTGCAGACTGCCCAGGAAGTTCCCAGCAGTCATGAGTTTGAGGGACTCCTGCCAGGAGGGCATGGTGCAGTTCTTCTCCGGGTCGATCTTCACCGTGTTCACCCTCCTCTGGAACAGCAGCAGAACACAGTCCATGATCCTCATGATGAGGTGGGGAGGRCGACCCAGGGTCCGCACCGTGGCAATGTCCGACGGCTTGATGGTCTGATGAATACARGAGGAAGGAATACAACTACATGAGTAACTGAGGGAGCGTTCATTAAATATTCTCACCTGAGAGAACTACCACATTGAGCGGTGGGCAATCATTTCAGCTCGAGGGCCACGTCAGGATTTCAAAATTCAGCGGAGGGCAATTTGCGGCATAGAAAAAGGGCAGTTATTTTAAAACATATAGGTCCATTATATTTTTTACATACTTTCTATATAGTTTGACATTCAAGAGTGGCCTGGAGTGTTTTTTAACCCAAGATAATCATAAAACATGTTTTTACTCCAACCTCTCCTGGGCGACTGGGCTCGTATGCTGCCCACCCCTGATGTTGAAGGACAAGACTTGGGTCAAATACATTTGTCAAAACTGATTCTGTTTTTTTGGGGTACAATGGAACCAATGGAATTGTCTCAAAAGTGTAAATTCCAGCTTAATCAAATGCATCCATGGTCAGAGAGGGACACACCAAACACACTCAGAAGAACCCCCTTGTCACCCCCTTGTCACCCACTCACACCCCCCAGGCCCCTCCCAACAGACCTGTAGTGCACCCTCAGCCTCCTCCAGGGCTGGCTTGGCAGCCTCCAGCTTCTCCTCAGCGAAGGCCTTGTCKGCAGAGATGCTGTCCACTATGGCATGGCCTAGCCTTATCCTTGACCTTCTGGACCTCCACCTGACTTTCTCTGCTGCCTGGGCCTTCACTGTCACCACCTTCAACACCTGAGACACAACAAACCATCACAAGAGAGACAGGAAGTGAGGTGCATCTTTTGCATAAAGCAACAGTTAATATGCAATAGAAGAGTGTTGGGCCCATGTTTTTATGAGCTGAAATAAAGTTGATTTTTTTTATTATAATTTCTCTAAATTTTGAGCACACATTTTTTTAATCTATGTTAGTGAACATTTCTCCTTTGCCAAAGTTAATCCATCCATCTGACAGGTGTGGCCATTCCAAGAAGCTGATTAAACAGAATGATCAAACAGGTTGCATCTTGTGCTGGGACAATAAAAGGCTCTACTTTCCGGCTACCCAGATAAAGCACTAAATAAACTTAGGTTAGTGCTAAATAGGCTGCTAGAATCCTGACTAGAACCAAAAATTTGATCATATTACTCCAGTGCTAGCCTCCCTACTGGCTTCCTGTTAAGGCAAGGCTGATTTCAAGGTTTTACTGCTAACCTACAAAGCATTACATGGGCTTGCTCCTACCTATCTTTCGATTTGGTCTTGCCGTACATACCTACACGTACGCTACGGCCACAAGACGCAGGCCTTCTAATTGTCCCTAGAATTTCTCAGCAAACAGCTGGAGGCAGGGCTTTCTCCTATAGAGCTAAATTTTTATGGAATGGTCTGCTACCCATGTGAGAGACGCATCGGTCTCAACCTTTAAGTCTTTATTGAGACTAATCTCTTCAGAGGTCCTATGATTGAGTGTAGTCTGGCCCAGGAGTGTGAAGGTGAACGGAAAGGCACTGGAGCAACGAACCACCCTTGCTGTCTCTGCCTGGCCGGTTCCCCCTCTCCACTGGGATTCTCTGCCTCAACTCTTTTACAGGGGCTGAGTCACTGGCTTACTGGTGCTCTTCATGCCGTCCCTAGGAAGGGTGCGTCATTGAGTGAGTTGAGTCACTGACGTGTCTTCCTGTCTGGGTTGGCGCCCCCTTAATGGGTTGTGCCGTGGCGGAGATCTTTGTGGGCTATACTCGGCCATGTCTCAGGATGGTAAGTTGGTGGTTGAAGATATCCCCTCTAGTGGGTGTGTGGGCTGTGCTTTGGCAAAGTGGTGGGTTATATTCTGCCTGTTTGGCCCTGTCCGGGGTATCATCAGATGGGGCCACAGTGTCTCCTGACTCCTCCTGTCTCAGCCTCCAGTATTTATGCTGCAGTAGTTTATGTGTCGGGGGCTAGGGTTAGTCTGTTATATCTGGAGTATTTCTCTCTGTCTTATCCGGTGTCCTGTGTGAATTTTAAGTATCTCTCTCTAATTCTCGCTCTCTTTCTCTCTTCTTTCTTTCTCTCTCTCGGAGGACCTGAGCCCTAGGACCATGCCTCAGGGTACCTGGCATGATGACTCCTTGCTGTCCCCAGTCCACCTGGTCGTGCTGCTGCTCCAGTTTCAACTGTTCTGCCTGCGGCTATGGAACCCTGACCTGTTCACCGGACGTGCTACCTGTCCCAGACCTGCTGTTTTCAACTCTCTAGAGACAGCAGGAGCGTAGAGATCCTCTCAATGATCGGCTATGAAAAGCCAACTGAAATTTAATCCTGAGGTGCTGACCTGTTTGCACCCTCGACAACTACTGTGATTATTCTTATTTGACCATGCTGTCATTTATGAACATTTGAACATCTTGGCCATGTTCTGTTTAATCTCCACCCGGCACAGCCAGAAGAGGACTGGCCACCCTCATAGCCTGGTTCCTCTCTAGGTTTCTTCCCTAGGTTTTTGGA
>NC_036845.1:7588521-7590322 GCF_002910315.2 Salvelinus sp. IW2-2015
TGCACCACCTCCCCCTTCACCACGGTCGAACAGTCGATGTTATAGGTGGACAGGAAGTGCTCTGACACTGGAGAGTAAACAGATTGGAGATTGAAGCAAATCACTATTAAAGTGTGCAGTATACATTTATACTGTATGTGTGCATACACAGAGACAAAAACACATGCATACCCACAAACGGACACCAACGGACACACACATACACACACACACACACACACACACCTGCGATCAGAGCATCTTTGGGCCAGCGGCTGAACCAGTCCATGGTGCAGCCGGAGATGAGGGCAGGGAACTTCAGGGCTCTGTTCCGGAACTTTTCCCCAACAGGAGAGAAGCAGAGAACCACGTGTAGGTTCTGTCTGACCCTGCTCATGAAATAGTCATGGAGGTTCTCATTGGTTGGTGGTCGCCGAGGAAACTCTCTTTTCATGACTGGTGCGAGGTCACTGATGATCTCGTCAATTTCGTCTCGAGCAAACAAGTTCGACACCTGAGAAATCAGCACAATATACAACAACAGTTATCCAAGTTATAATGGAGTGCGATGTTTTTTTCTCAAACACAGATTGACACAATTTCTTGAAAATGATCTAATGTTTTACGTGTGTTCATGTGATCAATGTGCTGACCTCTCCTGATGATAACACATTATTCATGTACTCCAGGAAAGACTCGTCCTTGATCTCGTTATCAGTGAAGATGAAGCTGATGCCTCTTCCCTGCTGGCCTGCTGTCCTGTACAGACCCTTCAGATCCTCCATCAGGTTAGCAGTGTTGTACGAACTGAGGACAGAACACAGGCATGTTACAGGTGATAGCGAAGGTGTGAAAATACATATTTTTCACAATGAGTATTTCCTCCATTCCTCCAATGCGTTTCGAGAAGMAGGCGAGGATAGGGGACGTGAGGAATKGAGAAAAGACAAATTGCAGAAATGTAAGCAAAGCTACCATCTACAGGAGGACAACAYAACTGCATGACCACGTTCAATACATGATAAACGCCTGTTACAGTTGTAGAGGGACTGTATGAGACCGTGTGTCTGTTCCAATGCCCTTCCTAGCATACTACTTAGTATGAAGTATGTAGTAGTATGCTAGTATAGACATTGGAGGGTGTGTCTGTACCGTGTTAGTGTGATCTGAAAGGTCTTGTAGCCGGCGATGAAGGAAGKCAGTTTAGTCAGGCTCTGCTTGCCTGATCCCCCCACTCCTACTAGAAGGGCATTCCCTCTGGGGGTGCGGATGATCCTGGAGATCTACAGGCAGACAGACAGGCGGAGTGTTAGTGGGAGAGACCTTTTCCGTTCTTATATCAAGTGATTTGATGCGTACACTCATTGGGGACTGACTTTAAGATAGCTAAGCCTTTCAAAAGCTTCCAATGTGAATGTTTAGTAATACTTTTWATGAACACCCTCTTTGTAATGTGATTTAAGCATGTTTTAAAATACCTTATGATCTATACACAATGCACTATAATGCATGACAAAGGTGGTAATAATTGCTCATGAACACCTATAGGGGAACATAATGACAGTTTCCCTRTACCTTGACAAGGTGTATCATAGCATCTCTGAAGAACACCATGTCCATGCCAGCTCCTCTGATGCTCTCGTTGTACTGGCCAAGYAACATGTTGAGCCTGTCCATTAGGCTCTTAAGCGACTCGATGGGCTCATACACCTTGGGCATCTCAAAGTCTGTATCCTCTGGCTCCTCACCTGGTGGGAAAAATGGAGTCATTGTCAATGCCAGATTATTCATTCAAATGATCCAACTCTCTGCTAATGTAGCA
>NC_036845.1:7594597-7606394 GCF_002910315.2 Salvelinus sp. IW2-2015
CGAGTAGTTTTTGGTTGCCATATTGAAGCCTGTTGAATTTTAAAAAACTTTTTTATTATATTGTATAGTATTAATGTATATCAATTATATTAATATTTTATTATTCAATAAACTGATCTCTCTCTGTTGAAGATGGAGAACTGCCTCTTCAGTCTCTGGGGGATGTCGTTGCGGCCTCCCCCTGGGTGGATCATCGCTGCCAGGAACTGGATGTCCACTATATTGGTGAACTCCCCCGGCTTCTCCAGATTGAAGAACCCATTCTGTTCCATCAGCTGGCGGATTATCTCATTGGTGACCTAAAATGGGGTGAGTCAAATTAGGAAATTAGGTAAAAAGGCAGAATAAGCTGTACACTCTCGGATTGRAATTTCATATGGTAAGGTTTCCCAGGAAAACAAATGGGYAAATTWAAATTTTTGGGCTTTCGCTATGGTGATTTAATGAGTGCTGAGTTTGAGTCCGACCTGATCTCCCCATTCGTTGATGACTGGCATGTTGATGTCGTCCACAAAGACGGACATCTTCTTCCCTGCAGGAGGGCCGTAGGTGGTGCCCATCCGCTTGTCCACATAGCTTTCCACAGTTCGCTGGAAAGAAAGAAAGATTGGGTTGAGTGTTTCATRTTTACAGACAGTGAATAAAGGAACAAAACACACATTTGAAGTAWTGTTACTGTAAATAAATGYCGCATAGACCTGAAGTAGTCAGATAAACCTTCTGACAAGTGACTGGAAAACATTTTCATTCATTCACAACTGATCTTAGAAAGTCCTACCCATCTAAAACTTGAAAAGTTAGAGTAAAGAGCAGGAAGTGTGTGGTGTTGTTTTGGAGGTGTAATACCTGGAACATGAGTGGAGTTGTGGCGGAGGAGAAGTTGAGACTCTTGGCCATGTGAGTTTCGGGGTCGTACTTTGACATGTATCCCTTGATGATGACGGTCTTGGCTGTGCCTTGCTCTCCGATCAACAACACAGCCTGCGACAAAACGAGGAAGGGATTACTCTTGAGGATCTGACCATGATCACATGGCTAGGGGGGTAATTTATCCTCCACATACAAGCCTAATTAACAATACGTGTCCACTCAGAACAGGATTGCTGATATAGGATCAGTTTAGATTATAATAATATACAGTGCATTCGGAAAGTATTCAGATCCCTTCACTTGTTCCACATTTTGTTACGTTACAGCCTAATCTAAAATGGACCCAATACTTATTATTATTATTTTTTTTTTTTTGCAAATGTATTAAAAATGAAAACTGAAATATTACATTTACTTAAGTATTCAGACCCTTTACTCAGCACTTTGTTGAAGCACCTTTGGCAGTGATTACAGCCTTGAGTCTTCTTGGGTATGACGCTACAAGCTTGGCACATCTGTATTTGTGGAGTTTCTCCCATTCTTCTCTGCAGATCCTCTCAGGCTCTGTCAGTTTGGATGGGGGCGTCGCTGCACAGCTATTTTCAGGTCTCTCCAAAGATGATCGATCGGGTTCAAGTCCAGGCTCTGACTGGGCCACTCAAGGACCTTCAGAGACTTGTCCCCAAGCCACGCCTGCTTTGTTTTGGCTGTGTGCTTAGGGTCTGAGCATTCTGGAACAGGTTTTTGTTCCAGGATCTCTGTACTTTGCTCCGTTCATCTTTCCATTGATCCTGACTAGTCTCCCAGTCCCTGCCGGTGAAAAACATCCCAACAGCATGATGCTGCAAGCACGATGCTTTACCGTAGAACTCTGTTGCCAGAGTTCAATCTTGGTTTTATCAGACCAGAACATCTTGTTTCTCATGGTCAGAGTCCTTTAGATGCCTTTTGGCAAACTCCAAGCGYGCTGTCATGTGCCTTTTACTGAAGAGTGGCTTTGGCCACTCTACCATAAAGGCCTGATTGGTGGAGTGCTGCCGAGATGGTTGTCCTTCTGGAAGGTTCTCCCATCTCCACAGAGGAACTCTGGAGCTCTGTCAGTGACCATTGGGTTCTTGGTCACCTCCCTGACCAAGGGCCTTCTCCTCTGATTGCTCAGTTTGGCCGGGTAGCCAGCTCTTGGAAGCTCTTGGCGGTTCCAAACTTTTTCCATTTAAGAATGATGGRGGCCACTGTGTTCTTGGGGACCTTCAATGCTGCAGACATTTTTTGGTACCCTTCCCCAGACCTGTCCCTTGACACAATCCTGTCTCTGAYCTCTACGGACAATTCCTTCGACCTCATGGCTTGGTTTTTGTGGGACCTTATATAAATGGATGTGTGCCTTTCCAAATCATGCCCAATCAATTTAATTTACCACAGGTGGACTCCAATCAAGTTGTAGAAAACTCTCAAGGATGATCAATGGAAACAAGATGCACTTGAGCTCAATTTCGAGTCTCATAGCAAAAGGTCTGAATACTTATGTAAATAAGGTATTTCTGTTTTATTGTTTTAATACATTGGTAAAACAAATTCTAAAAACCTCTTTTCGCTTTGTCATTATGGGGTATTGTGTGTAGATTGATGAGGAAAACAATACATTTAATACATTTTAGAATAAGGCTGTAACGTAACAAAATGTGGAAAAGGGTAAGGGGTCTGAATACTTTCTGAATGCACTGTATATACACTACATGACCAAAAGTATGTGGACACCTACTCATTGAACATTTCATTCCAAAACCATTGGCATTAAATATGGAGTTGGTCCCCCTTTGCTGCTATAACAGCCTCCACTCTTCTGGGAAGGCTTTCCACTAGAAGTTGGAACATTGCTGCAGCTACAAGAGCATTAGTGAGGTCGGGCACTGATGTTGGGCGATTTGGCCTGGCTTGCAGTCGGCATTCCAATTCATCCCAAAGGTGATCGATGGGGTTGAGGTCAGGACTCCATGTAGCCCAGTCAAGTTCTTCAACACCGATCTCAACAAACCATTTCTGTATGGTTGCTTTGTGCACGAGGGCATTGTCATGCTGAAACAGGAAAGAGTCTTCCCCAAACTTTTGCCACAAAGTTGGAAGCACAGAATCGTCTAGAATGTCATTGTATGCTGTAGCGTTAAGATTTCCCTTCATTGGAACTAAGGGGCTGAACCCGAACCATGAAAAACAGCCTCAGACCATAAATCCTCCTCCACCAAACTTTACAGTTGGCACTATGCATTCGGCCAAACCCAGATTAGTGTCCGTCCACTGGCGACGAGCTTTGCACCACTCCAGCCACGTTGAAAGTCACTGAGCTCTTCCGTAAGGCCATTTCACTGCCAATCTTTGTCTATGGAGATGTCAAACAATGGGTGTGMCTGAAATAGCCARTAATTTGAAGGGGTGTCCACATACTTTTGTATATATAGTGTACAAAGGGGACTTGATCCTAGATCAGTACTACTACTCAGAGACCCTTTGTGAATATGGACACCCACCTTGCCCTGTTTGGCGATGGTCTGGATGAGGAAGTCAGTGCGGACATTGTCTACGTTGGGGACCAGGATGGATCCGTACTCTGGGGTGAGGTCTGATGGGTAGACGTACTCCTCTACCCGTGTGTTCCAGTGGATCCACTGACCTGCACACATAGGAGGACATACAAGAATAAGTCATTGAAAAACAAATAATACGAGCATCATGAACACCATCCACGATGTCCTCAGCTGGAAATACTTTCGTTCAGTTGTACAGAATGACTGTCAAATAGATAAATTACCCTTATTCTGCTCAAAAAGGACAACATTTTTCTGATGATAATACCCACCGYAGGGTGAACATATCATGAAAGACTGGTAGCAYGCAGGACTAAGGTAACACCAACATCAGCTGTGCAGGTGAATTTAACGCATATTGATGGTTTAATGAGAGATCTGATGGTGATATTTTTAATTGAGCAAGAGCACTGTGAAAGATCAATATGAACTTATGATCTACACTGAACAAAAATKTAAACACAACATGCAACAATTTCAAAGATTTTCCTGAGTTGCAGTTCATATAAGGAAATCAGTAATTTGAAATAAATTCATCACTGGGAATACAGATATACATCTGTTGGTAACAGATACCTTTWAAAAAAAAGGAGGGGTGTGGATAAGAAAACCAGTCAGTATCTGGTGTGAGCAGATGTGGCACGACATATCTCATTCGCATAGAGTCGATCAGGCTGTTGATTGTGGCCTGTGGAATGTTGTCCCACTCATCTTCAATGGCTGTGCGAAGTTGCTGGATATTGGCAGGAACTGGAACATGCTGTTGTACACATCGATCCAGAGCATCCCAAACATGCTCAATGGTTGACATGTCTGGTGAGTATGCAGGCCATGGAAGAACTGGGACATTTTCAGCTTCAAGGAATTCTGTACAGATCCTTGCGACATGGGGCCGTGCATTATCATGTTGAAACATGAGGTGATGGCAGCGGATGAATGGCATGACAATGGGCCTCAGGATCTCGTCACAGTATCTCTGTGGATTCAAATTGCCATTGATAAAATGCAATTGTGTTCATTGTCCGTAGCTTATGCCTGTCCATACTATAAGCRCACCGCCACAATGGGGCACTCTGTTCACAACGTTGATATCAGCAAACCGCTCGCCCACACGACGCCATACACGCTGTCTGCCATCTGCCCGGTACAGTTGAAACCGGGATTCATCCGTGAAGAGCACACTTCTCCAGTGTGCCAGTGGCCACCGAAGGTGAGCATTTGAAGTCGGTTACGACGCCGAACTGCAGTCATGTCAAGACCCTGGTGAGGACGGCGAGCACGCAGATGAGCTTCCCTGAGACAATTACTGACAGTTTGTGCAGAAATTCTTCATCAGCTGTCCGAGTGGCTGGTCTCAGACAATCCCGCAGGTGAAGAAGCCGGATGAGGAGGTCCTGGGCTGACGTGGTTGGACGTACTGCCAAATTCTCAAAAACGACATTATGGTACAGTATGGTATGAACAACAGCTCTGGCATTCCTSCAGTCATCATGCCAATTCCACGCTKCCTCAAAACTTGAGACATCGGTGGCATTGTGTTGTSTGATAAAACTGTACATTTTAGAGTGGCCTTTTATTGTCCCCAGCACAAGGTGCACCTGTGTAAGGATCATGCTGTTGAATCAGCTTCTTGATATGCCACACCTGTCAGGTGGATGGATTATCTTGGCAAAGGAGAAATGCTCCCTAACAGACATGTCAACTTAAGCTTTTTGTGCATATGGAACATTTTTGGGATCTTTTATTTCAGCTCATGAAACACTTTACATGTTGTGTTAATTGTTTTGTTCACTGTATCTTCCATAACAGTAAAAAGAGGACTGAGTGTGTGCTGTGAGTTTGTGGAGTCTGTCTACTGAACATGTACCCCTCACCGTCTGTAGTGACGTGGTAGTCGAACATGGTGTCCTCGCTGTCTGATGGTATATCTGGGAGGTCCAGATGGATGTTGTCGTTTCCACGGAGCCAACTCTCCATCTTCCTCCTGTCTTCCAGCTCCAGTAAAGCTCCGATYCTCCACATGAGAGCAAACACATAGAGACGCTCCACATGCTGCCTGGACACCTCCCCACACTGCTCCTGGAACACAACAACAGTCACTATCAACACAAAATACTGTACCAAAGCCCTTCTACATCTTTATATCTACTATATTTCCTACTTGGTACTCAAATTAAWCAGTCACCTACAGTAAAGGGAAATGGAAATCCACCCTCACATAGATGCAGAGTCCAGAGAGTTACAGTCCAACAGTAATTGAAAAGAGTGCTTAAGGAAACACAATGACAGGATTAATTAAATCAGTTAGGCATTAGAACATTCCAATTTGTCTCTATGAGGAATGTGGGGGCAATTCACTCCAACAGTATTCATAGAGCTCAGTGATGTAAGGATATGATCCCCCTTCTGCAGGGTTTTTAATATGGTTGGAGCATGGAGGTTTCAGGTGTCTACCTTGGCGGGGATGAGGCCCTGCAGCATGTTGATGCTTTGCATGATGACGAAGGCCTCCAGCATGTCGATCTTGTACTCCAGACAGCGAACAGTGAACTGGTAGAGCTCGGGGAAGGAAGAGGAGAACAGCRCTCTCAGCACCTCTCCCTCCTGACGGGAACGCTTCTTCAGCCAGCCCTGCATGGGGACAAAACACACATGTATACATGTAGACAAAGATACACACACACAAATATACACACACAGACAAAGAGACACACATACACAAATATACACACATACACAAAGATACACACACAGACAAAGATACACACATAGACAAAGATACACACATAGACAAAGATACACACACAGACAAAGATACACACATACACAAATATACACACACAGACAAAGATACACACATACACAAAGATACACACAGATACACACATACACAAATATACACACACAGACAAAGATACACACATACACAAATATACACACATACACAAATATACACACACAGACAAAGATATCCCTCAACATAACCAAAACTAAGGAGATGATTGTGGACTACAGGAAAAGGAGGACCGAGCACGCCCCCATTCTCATCGATGGGGCTGTAGTGGAGCAGGTTGAGAGCTTCAAGTTCCTTGGTGTCCACATCACCAACAAAGTAGAATGGTCCCCAATACACACCAAGACATGGTCGTGAAGAGGCACGACAAAGCCTATTCCCCCTCAGGAAACTAAAAAAGATTTGGCATGGGTCCTGAGATCCTCAAAAGGTTCTACAGCTGCAACATCGAGAGCATCCTGACTGGTTGCATCACTGCCTGGTACGGCAATTGTCGGTCCGACCGCAAGGCACTAAGATACAAGAGGGTAGTGCGTACATCACTGGGCTAAGCTGCCTGCCATCCAGGACCTCTACACCCAGGCGGTGTTAGAGGAAGGCCCTAAAAATTGTCTCTCTCTACTACCGCATGGCAAGCGGTACTGGAGTGCCAAGTCTAGGACAAAAAAGGCTTCTCAACAGTTTTTACCCCCAAGCCATAAGACTCCTGAAACGGTAATCAAATGGCTACCCGGACGTAAATTTTGCATTTGTGCCCCCCCCCCCCCAACCCCTCTTTTACGCTGCTGCTCCTCTCTTGTCTTCATATATGCATATCGTCACGTTAACTGTACATTCATGTAACATACTACCTCAATTGGGTCGACCACAGTGCTCCCGCATATTGGCTAACCAGGTATCTGCATTGTGCCCCCGTCACCCAAACAACCCGCCAACCCCTTTTATACGCTACTGCTACTGTCTGTTCATCATATATGCATAGTCACTTTAACCATATCTACATGTACATACTACCTCAATTCAGCCCTGACTAACCACGTGTTCTGTATGTAGCCTCGCTACTGTTATAGCCTCACCTGTATATAGCCTGTACTATTTTTCACTGTCTTTTTACTGTTTTTTTATTTCTTTACTTACCTATCGGTCACAACTAATACCTTTTTCTGCACTATTGGTTAGAGCCTGTAAGTAAGCTTTCACTGTAAGGTCTACACCTGTTGTATTCGGCGCACATGACAAATAAACTTTGATTTGATTGATACACACATACACACACCGAAAAGATACACACATATACACACACAGACCAAAAGATACCACACATACAAAATATATCACACGGACAAAGACTTCACACATACACAAATATACCCACACACACAATATAACCACGGACAAAGATACCACATACACAAATTACACACACTTCAGACAAAGGATACAAAACACATACACAAATATAACACCACACAGGACAAAGATCCACACCACGCACCAAATTATACACACATAAATATTCACACACAGACCTGCCAAAGACAAAGATGCACACACACAAGCAATCACGGATGTACACTACACACACACACACACACACCCACACACACAACACACACACACACACACACACACACACACACACACACACACACAACACACAACACACACACACACCAACTTCACCACACACACACACACCACACACACTTTCATCCACTGATAAAGAGTGAGCGAAGGTTCCTTTGCCCACCTCCAGAATGGGGCTCCAGTTGAGCACAGAAGAGCTCATGAACACCATTCCGTTACGAGACACGGTGGCAGGCGAGGCGTTGTCGATGTTGTGGGGCTCAAACACGATCTTGCAGTTGGGAGCCATGGGGATCCTGTCTCCATTGGCCAGGGTCAGAGTCCTGTTGTCATCCAGTACAGAGTTGAGGTTCTCTATCCAGATAGCATCTACTGGTCCATCTAGTACTATCCAGATGTGCTCCCCTGCAGAGGAGAGKGACATTAGAACCAGTCTGCTTATTAGACTAATCAAAATCAACTATGGAGGTCAGAGCATATTAGAATATCACTTTTAGTAAAAAGATAGGGAAATGAATAGAGAGATATGAGAATATTGAAAACACACGGAAATGGTCTGCCCCTTTGTTCTCCATGAATTCCAGAGAGACGATACGGTATGCACTGTATGTGGGTTCAAGCTCTAGCTTGTCTAATGCTTGAGTAAACTTGCATCTGTTGTCTCTACCTTCTTGCCCTTTGTGCTGTTGTCTGCGCCCAATAATGTTTGTACCATGTTTTGTGCTGCTACCATGTTGTGCTGCAGCCATGTTGTGTTGCTACCATGTTGTTGTCATGTTGTGTTGCTACCATGCTGTGCTGTCATGTGTTGCTGCCATGCTATGTTGTTGTCTTAGGTCTCTCTTTATGTAGTGGTGTCTCTCTTGTCGTGATGTGTGTTTTCTCCTATATATATATATATTTTTTTTTTAAATCCCAGCCCCTGTCCCGCAGGAGGCCCTTTGCCTTTTGGTAGGCCATCATTGTAAATAAGAATTTGTTCTTAACTGACTTGCCTAGTTAAATACAAAAATGAATGTGTAAAGCAAGGGCCGTATAAGTCCAGGGTAATTCTTTCAAGTTTCAAGTTTTAATGTCACATGCACAAGTACAGTGAAATGCCTTTCTCGCAAACTCAAAACCCAACAATACAATAATCAATAACAATGTATTACTCACAATAACAAGGCAGAACAAAAACACACAATATATAAAAARATGAAATAAGAYGTGTCCGTCTCACCTTTCTTGGCTCTCAGGGTCTTCCTCCACAGGGTAGAGAAGATGCCGTCAGTCCAGTCATTGGTAGCTGCATCTAGACGGCCAAACATCTGAGGGGCGGTGATCGCTTTGGGGTTCATACGCATCTCTCTGTGTGGCTGGCCGCAGTCTGTGGGTGCAAAAACACAACAACACACACACATCACTTAACACAACTTTTAACTTAGTATGACTGCCATGGGAAGTAAATAGGTTAAATAAGTCCAGTGTTTTTGATGGGGAGTTTCTCACCTGTCATGGCTCTCATCAGGGTGTGAATGCAGTGTTTTTTCCTGCTCCGCGGGCCCAGGGCCATCTGCCATGGCGGACCCTCTGGTCTCAAACAGCTGAATCACCTCAGCTTCCATGGAGGGTGGCTGATCAGACCTGCCTCTGCCACCTACAGTATGGAGAACAATGGAAGAACAGTGAGGTGAACTCTCCATGTTATGGAGACCGGACTCCTCCACCTACAGTATGGAGAACAATGGAAGAGAGTGAGGTGAATCTTTCATGTTATGAGACCGGACTCCTCCACTATACAGTATGGAGAACATGGAAGAAAAAGTGAGGTGAACTCTTCATGTTATTGAGACCGGACTCCTCCACCTACAAGTATGGAGAACAATGGAAGAGAGTGAGGTGAACTTCTTTCATGTTATGAGACCAAGACTCCCCACCTACAGTATGTGAGAACAAATGGAGGCAGTTGAGGTGAACTCTCCATGTTATGAAGACCGGAACTCCTCCACCTACAGTATGGAGAACAATGGAAGAGAGATGCGGTGAACTCTTTATGTTAGAGGACCGGAACTCCTCCCCTAACAATATGGAGAACAATGTAAGAGAGTGAGGTTGATCTCTCTTCATGATATGAGACCGGACTCCCTCCACCTACAGTATGGAGAACAATGGAAGACAGTGAGGTGAACTCTTCATGTTATGGACAGGACTCCTCCACCTACAGTATGGAGAACAAATGGAAAGACAGTAGGTGGGAACGCTCTTTCATGTTATGAGACCGGACTCCTCCACCTACAGTATGGAAACAATGGAAGAGAGTGAGGTTGTTCTTCTTCAGTTATGAGACCGGGGACTTCCTCCACCTACAGTATGGAGAACAATGGAAGAACAGTGAGGTGAAACTTCTTCATGTTATTGAGACCGGACTCCTCCACCTACGTATGGAGAACAATGCGAGACAGTGAGAGTGATAACTCTTCATGTTATGAGGACCGGACTCCTCCACCTCACCAGTATGGAGAACAATGGAAGACAAGTAGGTTGAACTCTTCATGGGACGAATTAAAAGGATTATGAGACCGGGACTCCTCCACCTTACAGTATAGGAGAACAATGAAAGACAGTGAGGTGAACTCTTCCATGTATGAGACCGGACTCCTCCACCTACGAGTATGTCGAGAACAATGGAAGAGAGTGAGGTTGAACTCTTCATGTTATTGAGACCAGACCTCCACCACAGTATGGAGAACAATGGAAGACCAGTGAGGTGAACTCTTCATGTTATGAGACCGGACTCCTCCACCTACAGTATGGAGAACAATGGAAGACAGTGAGGTGAACTCTTCATGTAATACAAAATAAATCCTTACCTCACATCGATCGAAAAAAGGTTTTATGCTACTATGGTATTAAGACTAATACCAAGACAGATTCATCCCTTAAACTCAGTATTATACTGTGGGGGCGGCATGTAGCCTGGCGCGTAAGAGCGTTGGGCCAGTAACCAAAAGTTTGCTGGTTCGAATCCCTGAGGTGACTAGGTAAAAAAATATGTTGATGTGCCCTTGAACAAGGCACTTAACCCTAATTGCTTAACTCTAATTGCTCATGTAAGTCGCCCTGGATAAGAGCGTCTGCTCAATTACTAAAATGTCAAATGTACTGTAGGGAAACGGAGAAGAGATGGGTGGTGAGGACGGGAGAGAACCAGTGTAAGGAGGAGGGTTATGAGAATCTACATGTAGATCGGCTTCAGAGTAACAAACATCAGCTGGCGCACACCCAGAAAAAAGATTTTGTGTGGAGGTGCTGACTAACGGCYAATAAACCTTAAACTATAAAAATAAAGAGAGTCGCACTCCCAGTAATTTATTGGGTGAATTATTTTTTATAGTTGATAGACTTCAGAGTGACATGGAACATTTTCAAACTTAATGTAAAGGGATTATGTTATATAAAATGTCCTCTCACCTGTTTGTRGATAGCTGTCTCCAGCTCTGAGTAGCCTGCTTTATCCAGCTGGATCCCAGGGAAGAGGTCCTCTATCAGGCTGAGGAACAACGGTTCATCTTCATCTATCTGTTAACACATATAGTATTATGTCAGTGAAGTTAACCATGATGCCACTTCTGTTATGTTGCACCTTACTGAAGATGAAATCATTATTCATGTATTACAGAATAGTATATGAAAAAATAACAATCTGTAACACTTAATGCTGCTTAAAAAAATGGCTTTTCTAAAATGGCAGTTGATTTCGAGGAGAATGTCCTGTATATCTGAGTGACTGTACTCACCAGCTTGGACAGGTTCATATCTCTGAGAACCCTCATGACGATGGTAGATTCTGTGTCGTTGGGGTTCGCTCGTTTCACCGCCCCCAGTGTCCGCAGAACTGACAAAATGTTTCGCAGTCCAAAGTCATAATGCACCTTAAAAACAGAGTGAACCCAACATGGACTGTATGGAAATAGAACTATGA
>NC_036845.1:7614474-7629760 GCF_002910315.2 Salvelinus sp. IW2-2015
ACGGACTAACTAGTCATCACCCCTCTGACTGACAGGTAAGGACTAACTAGTCATCACCCCTCTGACTGACAGGTAAGGACTAACTAGTCATCACCCCTCTGACTGACAGGTAAGGACTAACTAGTCATCACGCCTCTGACTGACAGGTAGGACTAACTAGTCATCACCCCTCTGACTGACAGGTAGGGACTAACTAGTCATCACCCTCTGACTGACAGGTAGGACTAACTAGTCATCACCCCTCTGACTGACAGGTAGGGACTAATACCTGTCAGTCAGAGGGGTGATGACTAGTTAGTCCTTACCTGTCAGTCAGAGGGGTGATGACCAGTCTGTCAGTGCAGCCCAGGAACTCATTCTGATAGATGAAGCCAACGTCAGTGATGTTGATGATCATCTTGTCAGAGTCCTCATTGAAGTAGAAACGACACTGCTTCCGCCACTCAAACTCTGTAGGGCTTTTGATATGCAGCCGACACTGAGGGGAGAGCAGGGGGAAACCATTCTGGAAACAAAGCATTGCTAAAGTCTCTGAAATTCCTAAAACCCCAATTGTCAAATGTGATTTGAATACCAGGGGAAACTCAAATTGATATTCTCAGACTCTATCATGCCCTAATCAGAAAATATTTGGTGGAACAGTTTGCCAAAAGTTTTACAAATATGTTACACAACAGCAATTATTACCTTAAGTTTATACACTGAAAGGGACCTTTGGGGTTGAAGTACTATTTTAGCCACTGAGTCAGTTTGTGATTCCAGTCCACTCACCAGGTCATCAAAGATGTCCCTCTGGTGAACATGGATGGTTATGAGTGTCTCATACTTGGCCCGCTCCATTGAGGCCAGGTCTTTAGTGGTCATGTCTATCAGGGTGTTGAGAAGCTCCAGGAAGAACTGGTTGGTCTTGGGCATGATCTTACGGTCYTAGCGGGCGTTGGTCAGGGCCTCCTCTGAGTCTCTGGTCCAGATCATCTGGACTCCCAGCAGACCAACCTGGTTGATGGAGTCAGGAAGAGAGGACATCATGATAGGACATCAATGAGAGAACGTAAAGTCATCTTTCCTGGCTTCCATGTCTTCCTATCAATCAGGACTGTAATCAGGACAATGTATAAAATCAGGAATGTATGGAATTTGGCTAGTGTGTAGATCAGTTTCAGTTATACAATAATGGAGGATAATGTCAGAAAAAKAGGAATCCCTGATCAGGTATTGAGTAATGAAACATAGGCGTGGGAAAGTCTAACTACAAGGCCATTGCTCCAAGGTCAAGGTTAAGGTAATCTATCACATTATAAAATAGAATGAATGATGACCCCAAGACCAGGACTGTGTCACAAATTGCAGCCTATATAGTGCACTACTTTTGAACAGAGCCTGGGTCAAAAGTAGTGAACTATGTAATAAGGTGGCATTTAGGATGTATCCCATGTCTCCCCACCTGAGCAGGGAAAGTGTCCAGGAACTCAATGAGCTGGACGCCTGAGTCCTGGATGGCCAGGACAGCCTGTCTGATGACCAGATGAAGAGACCTCTGGGATTCCTTCAGCAGGGCGTTGAGCCAGACCTCCACGTTCCCCTCCGCCGTCACCGGCCGATCCAGCTCTACCGTCTCCCCCTCCCTGGACGAGATGGCCAGGATCCGGTCGTACATCTGTGGAGACAGAAGAGCAGATACTATTGATGTTGCTGAATCTGGGTTAGTTACTGTTGCAGAAGGACAGATACTACTAATAGTCAAATAAGTAAATTGATCAGGAGGCCTGATGGGGATAGTTGTAGAAAGAAATGATATGTCTGTCTGTGCGTTACTGTACCTTGTCATGAAAGCGGACACATTTAATGTTGTCAAAGACGTTGAGCAGGTGGGCCTGGATGGTGTGGGAGTCTGAGGCTTGGCCCAGTATCTCCAGCAGGGCCGGGTCAGACACAAAGAAGAACCGAGGGAACAGCAGACGCTTCTTCTCCAAGTACCTGTCAGTCACACAATCAACCAAGGGTTGAAAACTGGATAGCCAGAAGCTACAATCTATCCGCAATATTAAAGCTAGCCCTAAAAAAAGGTTTGAAAATATTACTAGTTTAGTACACATCATCAAGTTACCAATGTACAACGTAGGCAAACTTGGAAGGTGTCATACTGGTACATGAATACTTTCAATTCAACTATTTAAAACAAATTCAAAGTATAAGTATAGGCCTACCCAGTGAGAGACTTCTGACAGACCTCCAGGCAGACTTACCCAGAGACTTCTGACAGACCTCAGGCAACTTACCCAGAGACTTCTGACAGACCTCCAGGCAGACTTACCCAGAGACTTTTTGGCAGACCTCCAGACAAGACTTACCGTGAAAAACTTCTGACAGACCTCCAGGCCAGACTAACCAGAGACTTCTGACAGACCTCCAGGCAGACTTACCCAGAGACTTCTGACAGACCTCCAGGCAGACTTACCCAGAGACTTCTGACAGACCTCCAGACAGACTTATCCAGAGACTTCTGGCAGACCTCCAGACAGACCTACCTAGTGAGAAACTTCTGATAGACATTCAGATAGACTTACCCGGTGAGAGACTTCTGACAGATCTCCAGTTGTTCCAGCAGGTGAGGCAACAGCTGTCCCATGGTCTCGTCCCCCACACATGACTGCACCACGTTGGGCATCTCATGGGCCCGCGTCATGATCTTCACCCAGGACTTGTCGATGTTGGAGAAACGTTTCGCCTCCTGTCATTCAGATGATTCAGACTAGATTGTCATTCCTAAGTTTGCAAAAAGTTCCTGGGTTTTCCCCCCCAAAAAAGTGATTTCTGAAAAACCAGGGCACTGTAAAAGTTCAAGAAATTGTGGAACCCCATCGCTAATAGCATAAGGTTAAAGATATGTTTTCAGATGAAAAGTCAATGTATTGMTTCTTACCTTGGGTAGCTGTTTGGCTATGTCCCCTCCCACGAACACAGCCTCGAGGTAGATCCACAGGTTCTGGACAGTCATCCAGTTCTCTATGATGTCAGTGGTATTGGAAAGGTTCTGAACCCATTTCTGGATCTGGGCCTTGAATGGCGTGTTGTACCTGTGGAACACCAAGTCATTATCTGGGTCAAGCATTGACTAATACAGTACACAAACAACACTAAAAGTCTGTACAATGCAGCTGAAACCTTACAGGGATTTATGCCAAGCACCCCCAGTCTAAACACAACTGTCTAAACACAAACACCACAACTGTTGAACTCTAGATGACAAGTCAACTGGATGCTGAAATACAGTGGCTGCTGAGGAGGCTCATAATAATTGCCGGAATGGAGCAAATGGAATGGCATCAAACACCTGTAAACCATGTGTTTGATACTATTCCACTGATTCCGCTCCAGTCATTACCACYAGCCCGTTCTCCCCAATTAAGGTCCCACKWACCTCCTGTGCTGAAATATAAAAAATWGAGAAGAAATCATATATCACTCCGAACCCCCAGGTCATTTGTTGCCTCAAAATCAAGACTGAATTAGGCTACATTTCACTATTGTTAACAAGCATAAAGCAGAAATCAGTCTAGATTTCCAGGCTAAGTCATTTGTGCCTCCAGTAGGTCTCTAGTCTAACCTGTTACTCATGAGTGATCCCAGCACCATGAGGCTGTCATCCATGTTAGTAATGATCTCAGCAGTGCTGTCGCCCCTCAGCAGCAGCTCCCCTCGCGTCTTGAAGTTGGCGAAGGTGAACGTCTTGTTGTCCCACTCAGCAATCACCTGCTTCAGCTTCTGCTCAATGTCCCTCTCCTTCACCGCACTGATGCAAATATCCTGCCCAGCGGGAGTTCAAACAACATTCATCTTTATTTTACCTTTGTTTAACCAACTTGTCCCATTGAGGTCAAACAACCTTTTTTTCTGGCCTCAATTTACAGTACAGAATAGTTATGGTGAGTGGAGTACCGGTAGTTACGGCTATAGAGAATCAATTACCTGGTTCCTTCCCGGGTTTCAGCACCAACAACAGCAACAACAAAAATCCATAATCACCTCAATTTCCTCTTTGCATTTGAGGAGGGGAGCTTCCATGATGTTGCGCAGCTTGAAAGTGTCCGTCTCCACCTCGAAGCTGTGTCCTGTCACCTCGGCGATTCTCTTCCAGTGACGCGTCATCATGGACTTGTTGGTCATCAGTTCTAGTAGGGGGCAACACTCGTTGAAATCATCTATATTTTTCTTCAGGTCAAGGAATGCCTTCCACTCTTTGAGGGCACGGGGCAGCTTGCGACAACTGTAAATGGTGGGTGAAAAAACACGAACATCTAACTTCCTTTTGGAAATGTAAATCTTCAATGAGATTATTCATCAATGAGTTCTGTGTAAATGTCTCTCATGGTCTGGGTTGTAGTTTGTTTTCCTTACCGCGTCTGGAAGTCAAGAAGTTCGTTATTGATCCTGTCTATGTGGATGTCGGCCCAGAGGATGTCATAGTAGCCGTTGACGGTGTCGATGACACTGTTGTAGAGTCCATAGAGCTTCTGGAGGAGGGTGAGCTGTCTCCTGATCTCCAGCAGCTGAGGGTGTTGGGTCACAGGCAGGCCAAACAGCTCCTCTCCACCAGTGTAGGTGATGTACTTACGGAACAGGTTGTCAAAGNTGATCTCCAGCAGCTGAGGGTGTTGGGTCACAGGCAGGCCAAACAGCTCCTCTCCACCAGTGTAGGTGATGTACTTACGGAACAGGTTGTCAAAGTGATTCTGACCAAACGAAATGAGTACAGTAAAGTGCATATAAGTGCATATATAGAACATGTGAATGAAAACCTCTGTGAATGTACCAACTTAAATGAAGTGCTMCAGAGTAGTATATACTGTAGATTCCTCTCTTGAAGATACACACTGTAKTCACCTGAAACATGATGAGTCTGTCACTAGCGTCTTGGGGAGCCAGTCCAACAACCATGGGACCGTCCTGGGAATGAAACACAGCCTGTGTCAGCAATTAGCTAGCAGTCTTATTTAGAGCGTGCCAAGTTAACTGTAATATAAATAGAAATGTCTAAGACCCAGACAGCCTCGGTGTTAGGTGTAGCTGTGAGTAAGACCTAGACAACCTTGGTGTTAGGTGTAGCTGTGAGTAAGACCTAGACAGCCTTGGTGTTAGGTGTAGCTGTGAGTAAGACCTAGACAGCCTTGGTGTTAGTTGTGAGCTGTGAGTAAGACCTAGACAGCCTTGGTGTTAGTGTAGCTGTGAGTAAGACCTAGACAGCCTTGGTGTTAGTGTAGCTGTGAGTAAGACCAGACAGCCTGGTGTTAGTGTAGCTGTGAGTAAGACACAAGCCTTGGTGTTAGGTGTAGCTGTGAGTAAGACCTAGACAGCCTTGGTGTTAGGTGTAGCTGTGAGTAAGACCTAGACAGCCTTAGGTGTTAGGTGTAGCTGTGAGTAAGACCAAGCAGCCTTGTGTTAGGTGTAGCTGTGAGAAGACCTAGACAGCCTAGGTGTTAGGTGTAGCTGTGAGTAAGACCTAGACAGCTTGGTGTTAGGTGTAGCTGTGAGTAGGACCTAGACAGCCTTGGTGTTAGGTGTAGCTGTGAGTAAGACCTAGACAGCCTTGGTGTTAGGTGTAGCTGTGAGTAAGACTAGACAGCCTTGGTGTTAGGTTGCTGTGAGTAAGAGCTAGAACGAGCTGTGAGACGTGTCTGAACCTTGTCATAGTCCTGATAGAAGTGTCCACAGTCCTCCACAAACGTTGCACGTTGTCTATGAGCTCTCCTCTGAAGTTGGGCTGCAGGGACACCAGTCTTCTGAACCTCTGTGCTGCGGGCTAGCAGCTTCTCCCAGGTGTAGCGCAGCGTGTCCACCTTCTCTGCCTCCTCCTTCGCCACTACCAGGCCATACTTATGGAGCATGGAATAGGACTCCTAGGAAAGGGAAAGGGGAATGCACAGCACTGAACAGACATATAGTACAACACAGATCTTCAATGTCTTCTCACAACCAAACACAGACTGCAAGGACTTAATCAAACTATGGGCAAATCCTAACTTCCACRTTAGTTGAATTATCACCCATTGATACCACTGCCCGARTAAGTAGAAATTTGACTTAGGTGGGAATTAAGATTWGCCTCCTACTGAATGAAAGTGGACATTGCAAATAGTCTCAGTGAATTATTCATACAGTATCTCTCTGCAGTGGTTTAAAGTACTTAAGTAAAAATACTTTAAAGTACTACTTAAGTAGTTTTTTGGGGTATCTGTACTTTACTTTACTACATATTTTTGACTACTTTTACTTTTACTTCACTACWTTCCTAAAGAAAATATTGTACTTTTTACTCCATACATTTTCCCTGACAACCAAAAGTACTCGATACATTTTGAATGCTTAGCAGGACAGGAAAATGGTCAAATTCTAGCATTTTTCATGAGAACACATGGTCATCCCTACTCCCTCTGGCTTGGCAGACTCACTAGACACAAAAGCACATTTTGTTAATAATGTCTGAGTGTTGGAGTGTGCCCCTGGCTATCCATACATTTTAAAAACAAGAAAATGGTGRTGTCTGCTTTGCTTAATATAAGGAATGTTTATTATTTATACATTTYCTTTTGATACTTAAGTATATTTAAAACCAAATACTTTTAGACTTTTACCCAGGTAMTATTTTACTGGCTTACTTTCACATTTACTTGAGTTACTTTCTATMKAGGTAGCTATTCTTTTACTCAAATATGACAATTGGGTACTTTTTCRACCACTGTCTCTCTGAAAGAAGTGTGCATTTGTGTTCCCTACCTCTATGGGTCCCACATGGAAGTCAATGGAGATCTGCTGCTCTCTGATCTCCTTCAGCGATGCCATGGCGATGCGGATGTCGTCCAAGTCTTTGATTGGTCGGTTCAGTTTCTTTGCCGCCTCATCCACTAACGTGAAGATGTTCTCCATATCTGTCCGGTACTTCCTGTTACAGTGCAGGCCYTAGTCCACCATCCAGCTCTTAGTCTCCGCAGTCAGGGCCATCTTCAGGTCAGCTGTTCAACAACAAATCAGATATTAGTCTGATAATAGTCAGATATTCATGCAGTGTTGAAAAAGTTAAATAACAGTATTGTGAAATTCTACTAAGAACATGTGCAGTTATATTTGGCAGAATTGTCTTGTGAGGTTAATGCAGGGGATTAGCAGTCAATTGCTTTGAAATAGCCCAAAATGTCACATAACGGGGAGAAAGTTGTAGAGAGATACAGGTCAGTCTACAGTTACCTGTATTTTTATATTATTTTTCAGGGGGTGCTGCAGCACCCTCAGCACCCCTACTTCCCACGGCTATGTACCTGTATAGAGGGCCAGTTCTCCTACAGTGACGTATTCTACCTATGTAGAAGGCAAGAGCTCCCACAGTGATGTACTCTACTTGTATGGAGGGCCAGAGCTCCCACAGTGATGTACTCTACCTGTATGGAGGGCCAGAGCTCCTAGAGTGATGTACTCTACCTGTATAGAGGGCCAGAGCTCCCACAGTGATGTACTCTACCTGTATAGAGGGCCAGAGCTCCCATAGTGATGTACTCTACCTGTATAGAGTGCCAGAGCTCCTACAGTGATGCACTCTACCTGTATAGAGGGCCAGAGCTCCCACAGTGATGTACTCTACCTTTATAGAGGGCCAGAGCTCCCACAGTGATGTACTCTACCTGTATAGAGGGCCAGAGCTCCCACAGTGATGTACTCTACCTGTATAGAGGCCGAGAGCCATAGTTATGTACTCTAACCTGTATAGAGGGCAAGAGCTCCCACAGTGATGTACTCTATCCTGTATAGGGGCCAGAGCTCCCACAGTGATGTACTCTACCCTGTATAGAGGGCCAGAGCTCCGCACAGTGATGTACTCTACCTGTATAGAGGGCCAGAGCTCCCACAGTGATGTACTCTACCTGTATAGAGGGCCAGAGCTCCCACAGTGATGTACTTCTACCTGTATAGAGGGCCAGAGCCTCCCACAGTGGATGTACTCTACCTGTATAGAGGGCCAGAGCTCCCACAGTGATGTATCTACCTGTATAGAGGGCCAGAGTCCACAGTGATGTACTCTACCTGTATAGAGGGCCAGAGCTCCCACAGTGATGTACTCTACCTGTATAGAGGGCCAGAGCTCCCACAGTGATGTACTCTACCTGTAATGAAAGGGCCAGAGCTCCCACAGTGATTTACTCTACCTGTATAGAGGGCCAGAGCTCCCACAGTGATGTACTCAGGCTCAGCGTTGATCTCCAGTTCCAGGTCTTTGTAGTAGAGGATCTGAGACTCAAACTCAGACAGCAGAGGGCTGCCCTGGCTGAACTTCTGGATGGTGTCCTCTCGCTCCTTCCTCCAGATGTGGTGGTAACGACTGAAGCGGTCCAGAGCATTCATCACCTCCTGGTTAACAACAACACAACAGCCAGATCTTAAATGCACTTTCAATAAAGTATGAATTTAACTGATTTGATTTAGGTCTCCTTTTTACATCTTAGGGGATAGGTGTCAGTATCAAACACAAAATAGTTAGAATTTGACACATTAAGGTCAGAACGTTAGGAAAACAGGAAAAACAGACTTTTTATTTMTATTATGTGTGTACACCTGTATGTACCTTCTTGGTAGAGTTGATGGAGGTGCTGAGCACAGACACCAGCTTGATGATCTCCTTGTTCTCAGACACACTCTTGTAGTAGTTCCTGGCCTGGAAAGGTATAGCCTGGATCACAGAGGCGGAGATGTCTGAGGTACTGCCATCAGCCAGGCTCCTGTAGGTGGTCTCTCCGTCCTCTGACTCACTGTCACTCTTGTCCGGTCTCAGAGCAGCCATGCGTCTCTCACTCATCTTCCTCTGTGTTGGCATGAACAGAATAATTCATGTTTGGTCTTTGTTTTAAGAATAACTAAAACCTTAATCTCATGATTTGATTTGAACGTGTTTTATATATAATTCCACACTATGATGTATGAAAATTATAATAAGGCCCTTTTATTGTACGAGCTGTTTGAAAAGACTGCCTGACATTTCAGCCTGTTTTGGTGGGATGGAGTTTTGGCCTGGCAATAACAGCTAGTTTTCAGTTTTCCCCTCCCCACTCAGACCACTCTCAGACAGTCCTAGCAAATTCTTGCTTGAGAAATAGCTCTTTTCTATGAAGCATTTTTTCCCCTTCTAATTGAAAACAATCACAGTAAGGTACTTAATTGTTACCCAGAAATGATTTGATATGGAAGCTTTAAGCTTTAAGCCACGGCAAGCCCACCTTGGAGATCCTCTCCTTGCTCCACTGGCCGACTCCTTTGCTGACACTGACCACACTCTCCACAGCCCGGTTCAGAGCCTGCTGGACCTCATCCAGGGCTGGGACCATGGCGATGTTGGGGATGGACAGGGTCACACTGGTCCTGAAGATAGGCTGCTGACCACTGCCCTTCAGACGGCTGGGGGAATCACTCTCTGCTGTGGGTGGTGGGCCGATATTGAAGTAGTGAGAAATGGAATGGGAAACCCTCATGACGGCCCCACCTTACTCCAACATGTATAGGGTGGAGCTCAAAGGGTGGCACTTGTGACAACTTTGTGACAACTGCTAATGTAAAAGGGGCTTTATAAATACATTAGATTGATGGAACTTACTCAGGAAGTGCAGTAGTGAGGAGGCGTGGAGGCGTTTGCGGAGGGTCTCCAGGGTGTTGCGTGTGAGCCTCAGCAGGGCGTCCACGTTACGGTGGTTGAAGTGGGACAGAAGCTCTTCAGCCTCCTCCTCCATCACCTCCAGCAGGTCTTTCTTCTTCTTCCTCTTCACCAGGGGAGACGGGGGGCCCGTGGTGCTCGCTGCCGTGGTGTTACGAGACAGCAGGTTGATGCGACCCTCTGACTTACCCTCCTCCTCCCCTGGGAAGAGGCATGAACAGACGTGAATACACTGCATGTACACCACCACGCACGCAGGCATGTACACCACCACGCACGCAGGCATGTACACCACCACGCACGCAGGCATGTACACCACCACGCACGAGCCTGTTATCACTCTCCGTTTGAGTTTTGCTGCATCATGATTATCACAGTTAAAACTGTAGGTTACAGTACCTTCACTCTCCACTAGGTCCATATTAGTCCTGCTCTCCTCTAGCAATTCCTCCTCCCCCTCCTTGTTCAGCTCAAACTCCAGCAGCATGTTGATGAGCTCATTGGTTGCCTCCTCCACCAAGGAACTCTTGGCGTGGAGACTCTGAGCTCCCTTTATACACAGCTCCTACCATGACATAACAGAAGAAAGTACATTAGCCTGTATCAGGGGTAGGCCACCCTGTTCCTGGAGTGCTGCAGGTACTGCAGGATTTTGTTCCAACTAGGCACCACAACCAGGTCGGTTAAATCAAATACATGAAGTACCTGCAGCACTCCAGGACCAGGGTTGCTTACCCCTGGTCCTATATGCATAAAGACTGTGTTTATACTGAACTAGTATTGAACTAAATATACTGTTTTGTCTGGTCAATGTTGTTAGCACTGACGATGGGTGACTGTGTTACCATTACAGGCTGTTGATTATGCAATTATTATGCCTAACAAGCATGTATGTGAATAACACATGAGTAATACAGAGGGAATCATTGTTTACCCTGGTGGTCTGAACGAACTCTTCACAGCTGAAAGGTTCCCCCAGGGGCAGAACCCACAGTGTGGCTCCACTCATCTCCTGCAGCACAGCGTCTATCCTGAACTCCACCAGGTCATTCACTCTGTCCATCAGCAGCTCCAGGTCCACTGGACACACAGGTTACAGGTCAGAGGTCATACACAGCACCACGGTGTCACCAGGGGTCACAAGGAAACAGCAGTTACAATCAGCTTTGCTCACTGGGACAGCAGATATAACCTTTTCCAATGGGATATTTGACATGAGTTGATCAGGCACAATTAGCTGCGATCAAATGACGTCAAAGTTTCAGTGTGCTTACTGTTCTGGTTATTGTGGTGAGATTGTTCCCCTGTTTTATAGTATGGTGCTATGACTGAGCACAGTACAGTGCTGACAAGGTTAGATTGGACATGGTTACATACTGAGAGCACTGTTGATGCGGCTGAGGTATTTCTCGATGTTCAGTGAGGTCCAGTTGAGGGAGGTCAGGCCTGGCAGAATGGCTTCGTCTACCTTAGCAACATGAGGCATCACCAGTTGCCCAAAGGCACTCTGGATCTTAGCCCGGACCCTGGCATTCTCTGTCAGAACCAGCTGTGGATGGGCATCAGAAATAGAGAAATTAGTAATAACACTTTACTAAATGCCTGCCGTTATGTCTTCACCCTTATAATGTCTTCTAATCATCGCATTAAGATTCTCCTGACTAAATACCAGCCCATAGGACTTTCTACTCAATTCAAAATTCATTGAAATGACAGCCCTTTTATTACTGTTGTTGAGTGAATGTAAAGCTTTTTAAAGATACAGGATACAGTATCATGCTCAATATGCTTCAGTTGATCAAAAGGCATCATGGAAAACATAGTGTACCTGCAGCTTGTTGTAGTTCTTCTTGAGGGCATCTTGTTTCTGCTGTAAGATGGCTGCGAAGGGAGGAATCTCCAGCCTCATCCTGGTCATGCAGTCTGTCTCCCTAATCTGAGTCAGGATCTGGGGGTCAAAGTTGACAAACAGGTCCCCCGTATCGGGACATTTCACCAGTAAAGAGGCCTGGAGGCCCAGTCTGACCTCCTCGATCTGGGGAGTGAGAAAGAGTGAGAGAGAGAGAGAGAGAGAGAGAGACAAAGAGAGAGAGACAGAGGGAGAGAGATGTAGAGGAAGAGACAGAGAGAGAAAAAGAGAGAGAGAAATGGAGAGAGACAGCAAGTGTGAGAGAGTGAGAAAGAGAGAGTGAGAGAGATGAGAGAGGGAGAGAGCAAGCGAGAGAGAGAGAGAGACGGAGAGAGAGAGAGCAAGAGAGCGTATGAGTGATATGAGTCATCTACACTATGTCTGTGGGAAATCAACAAGTCAATCAAAAGTAATATCAATCTTGCCATCTACGACAGCACAGATCTGGGACCAGGCTACAGATAAGGTACAGATAAGCATTAATAACAGTAACAGTTAACGCTGCTATGCTACTGGAGTATAGGGTCAGCCAGTACACCAGAGACCATATCAACAGTCTCAGAGTAGGAATGCTGATTAAGTTTTGCCTTTAAGATCACAATAAATAAGATGCCCACAATGATGTGGGGGGCCCTGTCTCACCTGCTTCATCCATCCACTGTGGTAGAGCATCTCAAACTCTAGCAGCACCCTGGCCACCCTGTTGTAGTTCCTGATGATGCGTTTGGCCTCGGGTGTAGCCAGCACCCCAGGGGGTTCCTGAAACAGATCCATGGGTTCCTGGATCCTCCGATACAGCTGGCGGGCCCACAGGATCTTACCGGCTACCGGGGGCAGGTCCCGGCCAATGGGAGGATCCATCTTCTGCTTGGTGTAGTTACGGGACACCATCTCTATGTCTCTCCCATAGTTCTGAAGGATCTGCTGGTACTTCTCATCGATGCCCAGGTCTGGAATGCCCAGTCTTAGTGATGTAAGATTTTGATATCAAATGGAGAATGAATGAAATGGCTGTTAAATGGACTGAAATTAATTAAAGGTTTGTTTGAAATAGAGGTGGATTGAAATAACGGTACCTTTCACATTTCTTCAGTACATTCAAAGCCCTCTCTGTGTTTTGAATCTTATCGAATGTGTTATCCATGAAGGTCTTCAGCTGATTCTAAAAGCAAATGAACACAACAAACAATTGTGCAAGTAAATTATGAGATTATTCAGAAGTGTTTTGTTATGATTTACAGGTAAGTTTGTTATTAAATGTGAACTTACATGCAAGTCAGTGGTATTTTTACAAAACTCATCATAGTCCTGATCAAAGTCTGTTCTTCTCTGGTCAAGGAAACTGTAGTGCTTTTTCTTCATGCTCAATACAATGCTCTGAAAATAAAAGACAGACAGGTTATTTTTTCCATTCTTTCCAAAGCTCTTGAGGCTTTTGATCATTTCTTGTGTCTGTATTCATTCCAACCAAAGCCAAAAGACTGTCAACAATGTTTCTGTTGAATGTTGTGAGACTGTTGGGTTTAATTTCCTTTTAATCAGAGTAGTAGGCCACATAATATGGAATGTAGAATGATGATGACATGCAGCTTCTGGCTGGACACCATCCCTATTTAAAGATCCCCCATCTACAATGACAGGGATCAACAGCAGTGTATAAAATAGCAGTCATTTCTCCAATGAGCAGCTTACCATAAAATATGTATATCCTGTCTCCTGTGAACAAACTGTCAACCTTCACAAAAGGCAATCAGCACTAAGTAATGGATCAGCTTCTGCTCATTAAAACTAATGCTAAGTTCAACACAATCCAATAAATAAAGGACACATTTTGTGATGAGTAACAAATATGACTTTTTACTTTGTGAAATGGCTCCTGATCATTACAGTCAGGAGTTTAGTATGGCTATATGCTTGGTAGAGTTGATGATAATGATGATGAGGCATGCACTGACAGACAAAAACAAGGACAAAAAAAACTCTGTGGCAAAAGTTACCTCCCATGTCCCTTGCATTTCTGCAGTCTGTCCAGCGGAAGCAATAGAAAGAGCAGATCTAACATTACTACAGTTGCAAGGAAAAACATCTAAAAAGGTAACGTGTAAAAAGGTAATGTGTAAAAAGGTAACGTCTAAAAAGGTAACGTCTAAAAAGGTAACGTGTAAAAAGGTAACGTCTAAAAATGTAATGTGTTAAAAAGTAATGTCTAAAAGGGTAACATCAAAAAAGGCAACATCTAAAAAGGTAACGTCTAAAAGGTAACGTTTAAAAAGGTAACGACTAAAAATGTAATGTGATTTAAAAGGTAACGTCTAAAAGGTAACGTTTAAAAAGGTAACGTCTAAAAATGTAATGTGATTTAAAAGGTAATGTCTAAAAGGGTAACGTCTACAAAGTACTCTAATCTCCAGACTGTGTACCTGAAACGTGGTTGCCATAGTTTCCAGGCCTTCTATCTTGGAGTCTTGTAGGGCTGAGTAGGTAGTGATGGTGCTGAACATATTGGTGAGGATCTTATAGAGGCGTCGTTGGAAGCGTCTCAAACTTCCCAAAGATGTACATCTCACTGAAATCAAACTGCCTCGGAGGGACTCTGCTCCAGCTTCTCCTTGGTCTTTGGAGCACTTCTGGTACTCCTATAATGAGATAGATGGGATCCAGATGAAAAGTCATTGGAGGAGCATGGAAAGGAAGTTACACTATAAAATAGTTCATTTTGTGAGAAGTGCGTAAGGATGTGATGGTAATTACACTAGAGATAATAAATGATTTATAGATCAAAGCTCTTAAGGCCTGTACTTTCAAAACGGACATTTCTTTGTGCCTTGATTTTTGCACAGTATTTAAATGATCTGGTTAAGTGTGTTGAACAAGACTTGGGAAATGAAAGCAGTACCTGATTTAGGTGATAGCAGCTTTCAGTTCTCAGCTACAACACCCTGAGGCTGGTCCCATATGGACGCAGACCGTTGTTGGTGATGTAGCCTTACATGCTGTAATCTCTGGTTGTAACTAAGCATGGAGATACAGAAGAAAAAAAGGATATATTTTCCGTGCCTCTCTAATAAGCAACCCGAAGGGATGACTGGTGTAACAGGCTTGGGAGGGAAGTAGACAGCACTTCAGCTAACATGAGACCAGGTGGTGAGGCCAAATGCACCATGAACATCAAAGAAAACACTGACAGATTAATTTCAATACACTTCTAATGATGAAATGTAATACATTCGCCAGCTATTAGAGATTTACAGTCACCTATTCTTCTTGGTGGTTAAATACAGTATCATAGCAATAATGACCTTGACAAACAGGGGGTGATCTCTCTGAGGTGTTGTAGTAGACGGGAGATCCTGTGAATCATCCGGATGCGTTGATCAGGCCTGGAAAATGGCGCTCCTACCATCACAACCTGCGTTCACTTTAGCATACAATACAACTCATACAACGATGAGTTTTTTTAAATCCAGGTGTAAGAATCGATATTACAGTTTGAAGTCGGCAAAGTTTACATAGCACATTAGCCAAATACATTGTAAAACTCAGTTTTTCACGAATTCCTTGACATTTAATCAGAAGTTAAACATGTTCCCTCTGATCTTTAGGTCAGTTAGGTCACCCACTTTATTTTAAGATATGTTGAATGTCCAGGGAATAATAGTAGAGGAGAGAATGATATTATTTCAGCT